>NC_080603.1:12275442-12575963 GCF_027887145.1 Ammospiza caudacuta | reverse complement strand
GGCAAAGGATTAATATTGTGTTCACAATGGTAAACACCAAGCTGTTGCCTTTAATCTGACTGAAAAATTCCCTGGAATTCTAGACACACCCTGAAATCTTTCAAGACTTTTATGCTTGTTTCAGCCTCAATATTTGAAAGTAATCTAATAATACACTCAGTGGCAAAATTCAAAGAGTGTAGATTTAATTATTTTAATTTCTTAAGGATAAAAAGAGTATGTCTCTTTTTTTGCAAGACAGTATAGTCTGTTAGGATGCTGCATGCAATGCTACAGCATTTCAGTCATGCCAAGTCATGTGTGACAAAGAAAGGAAAAAGGAGTTCTTGCTTAGTCCAGCAAGCCTGGTATCATGATAAAATCTAGGAGGAGAAGACAGTTTTTAAACACACTCCTTTTAAATCTAAGGGTAAACTGTTGGTTATGTGCACTTTAGTACTTATCTGGTGCTGTTTTTCCAGCCTGCCTTATGTTCCTTCAGGGAACTGCTGCCCAGGCCCATCTCCAGAGTGTTTACCCTTGGTCTGAGTCCCTCCTCTAACACTTTGTGACATTAAGACCTAGTAATTGACTCTTGCTTACAAAATTAACATCTGGAAGTGGTTCAGAGCTTCCTCAGGATCACAAATCTCAGCTCATCTGCTCCCCTGACCTTTTATACATTTGTTTTTATTGTCCACTGGTATGGATAAAACCCTGGGCCCTCCTTACCAGGAGTTCTTGCAGGTGCCATATCTCATAACAGGGTCAATTCCACTTGGTAAGTCACTGAAACCACTTTCTTTTCCTAATTAGTCACTAACTGTGTGTTTCTCATTGTGGCACAGAAAGTCTGATTTGAAACAGGGGGAGTTTATCTTGTTTTTTGGGTTGTCTAGGTCAGAACATCCTTGTCTGACTGGTATCACGTACTCTCCAGTTCACTCATTTGAAAGCCTAAATCAGCACTGGACCCTGTAAATCTCAGTTAGATGCTGACCATGGAAGCACACATTTCCTTTACTTACTCTTTGTATAGGTTCTGTATTTGTAAAATACAGAACATTCTTTACCCAACTTTCTGAAAAGGAATCTGTATGCAGAGCTAGGAGCAGCACCACAGAAGGACCATTAATTAGTAGCAATTTTTCCTTCACATTAGTGTTGGAATCATCTCTAGTAAATGGGCCACACATTGAAAAATGAAGAGATAAAGTTAATAGCTTTGTTGATTTTATGACTTAATGAAGCAGGAGACCTATAAAGCATAGTACAATTGTGCTTGATTATAATAATGAATAATATAATGCATTATACACAAAGGAGCAACAATTCAGTTTCATGCAGATGGCCTGACTTTGGGGAACTTGGGTTTATCACACTAATAATGTAATGTAATTTACATGGGCCTTATAATCCATATATATTCCTTCCTCTCTGTATGAGAAAAGGGAGACCCATGGACATAGTGACATGAATCCTGTTGCAGTGAACATGGAACTTTTCTGGGGGAAAAGTGACAGAGAAGAGTGACTGTGTTTCTGGAAACCCAGAGACCTCTGGGTAGACCAACTGGACCAAAACTTCTCTGCAGCCCTATAACTTCCTCTCTTCCTAAAGTGAATGAGAGGGAAAAAAAGGAAAAGAAAATTTCTAGGACTGTTTTTCTTCTAACAACCTGCATTCTTCCATGGATATTTCCATGCAAGTATAGGATGTGGCCCAGGCAGCGCCTTCCGTACTGTGTTCCAGTATGGATATCAACCCACATGGGCCTTCCCTCACTCCTCATCCACACATTTACATTTGTGGAGCTTTTATGTAATAGTGCACAGAGCCTGCTACAGTTCTCTGGGTTCTACCAGCAGAAGGAATAATTAATGAAGAATAAATGAGGCATCTGACTTTTGAAAAATCTTGCATCCTAGCTAGTGTAAGATTGTGCCAGACTCCTGAGTTTTCTGTCCTGCTTTTCCTTATTATAACTTTGAAGTGTCTTTTAACTAAATCAGCGAGGAAATTACCTGAGATCCTGCTCTAGTCCTTCCTGTGAATAAAATATACAGTTCTAAGGCAGCTGAAGAAAATATGCAGAAACTTTGGTAAGCTAATTTGATCAAGAAAAAGAAAAAAACTTTATTCCCTAAGTTTTAGGAAGAAAGACATCCACTATGTGGTATAGAAATTTTTTCGCTTCTCCTACAAAATAGATTAATTTTTCAAACTAATTTTGCATAGTTAAAATAGAAGGTTTTTTCCTTGTGCTTCTTTTCCCTGCAAAATTTTATTTCTATTCACTTAGTACTGATCATTAGCAGTTTGTGAGCATGTACAGCACTGTTGTTGATGATACTGGATATTACATCAACTTCTGCCCATAACAAATGGGGCTCAGAACAGTTTTTGCTCATTTTCTTACAAAACAAACTATTTTCTCCTTTCCATTCCCTTTCTGATGATTCTCAGAGCATCAAATATATCCATTTTCTAGCTGAAATATGGTTTTCAGAAAAACAAGCAGTATGAAATGAAATAGCCCTGTGCCACCCCTTGCCCCACTGTGCCCTCCTGACAGCATTCTGTTGTTAGTCTTCAGAGAAAGCTGAAAACATGGATTGGCACTTGGCTTGCAGGGCAACATCATTCTGTCAGGACAAATGTTGTGATTTGGCTGTCACAATAAACAGAATATGAACAAAAACAACCTGGGAAGGAAACACTGCTCTGTTTTCTGTGTCCTCTATGGGCAGACAAAGGATTTGGCAGGTTCCCTTCAGTGAAGGGGGGCTCTGCAGCAGCAGGGATCTTATGAGCAACTGTGACATGACTTTCTCACCTGAAATCCTAAATGTTCTTCCCAGGTTTGTGCCCATCAGAGCTACTTGGAAGGTTGAGACTGTCCTGCAGAATTTGTCTTTACATTTGATCATATTAAATTGATTTATTCCATATTCCTTATATTTCTTTGCACAGAAACTCACAAAAGCCTAAGCCTTCAGCCTTCTTAACACTAGCAAAGTTTGGGAAGCAACAAACTCAGATATTCTGCCTCTAAAATCTGTCAATACACTCCATAAACAGCATTTTCCAAAGTCACATCCTCTTTAGCATTCAGACACAGCAATAAACTCATCTGTTGCAGTTTGCTTACTTGGTTATTTGAAAAAGAGACAGAAAAATTTAAGCCGTATTGTCTGGCCCAGCAGAACTGACTACAGAAGCTACTTCACCAGGGCAACTGCAATAGCACATGAAGAAAATATCTGACGAATAAGAGATCTGAGACAACCTCTCAAGGATATGAAAAAGTCTGAGAAAGCCATAGTGGACCTCACATCTCACAATCCTTCTTAGGCTGAAAACTGAAGGAACACAAAGCTGCTTGTAGCTGTGAAAGAAGACCCCATCTGCCAAAGTGCTCCACAACACCTGATGCCTCATCATCCTCTCTTGCCCAGGGAGATGGCACTGTCCATGACAAGTTCACATAAATAATGTCCTTTATAATTTCTCTGATCCTCTAATATCAATTGATTTCATTGTCAAATGATATAACCTTCATCCAAAATAATACCTAACCTTCCTGTTGTTCAAATATAGCAAATTGGATTTATACTGTAATGCAAGCAAAGGCAGAAATATTTTCGTATCTTCCCTCTGAATTGAGAACTACCATTGACCTGTCTGTGCCAGTATATCCTTCCACTCATTTGGTCCATATCTGGATGTTTTGCATTTTATGGATGTGATGGATATCCTGGAACAAAATGCTTGTGCTGAGGAAGCTATCTGGAGTTAAAAATCTTTGATCTGATCCTAACCAGTAACTTTCATTTTCATAAATAAACTCTTTTATACCTCCCATAAAGTCAAAGTTCTCCTCACTAAACTACAGGTAGGTTCAATAATCAACATAAAGAAAACCACCCTTTAAAAATTGCCCAGCCCCTTATCTTGCTCATGCAAGTGTGTTACACAGATTGATCTCTGCAGACACCTACAACTCTCTGAAACAAGGATTACAGATAAGTATCTTATTTGCAGTTCATTATACCTGTTTGTGCCCATGCTTCCTCTGAGGGTCAGTGGCCAGTGGAGAGGGAGCTCCTTACAATACACCTTTGGGTTCTACAACAAGAATGATTAATCATTTTATATTAGTGATTGATTCTTTTCCTGTTGCCTAAAGCTGTGTGCTGGCATGAGATGAGACATTTCTGCCTGTGATGGGTCTGTGCTGCTCCAGTGAGAGGTCACCAGCCTGCCCAGATGAGCAGCTGTGTGCTCTCTCCTGGCGCCTCTTGGGCAAAGCAGCCAGCAGCAATTAGTGTAATAGTATAAATTAGTGTAACAATATAAACAATTTAATCAGCCTGCTTGAATTAGACCCACAGTTTTGTTTAAAATGGATTACAAGGGAGCATGATGCCCTGAGAGCCTGTATCTCCAGCAACCAGGCACCAAGGGGAGATCAGCTTCTTCACCCCATCAGCCTCCAGCTGGATCGATTCATGTCCACAGCCTCATGCCTCTTTGACACTTGCTCTGCTTCCTTGTGTTTTTGTCTTAATTCAGTTCCTTGACATCCCAATGCTAAGCCCAAGAACAACGCTGAATATTTTTGCAGGTATTTTTGCAAACAACCACCTTTTGTCTCATGTGCTCCACCTGTGTCCATGGTAACAACTTCCATCTTCCTCTTCAGCGTAAAACAAATTTAATTTGGTTGCAGTTTGTATTTTTCTCTGCTGTCAGACCCATTAACATTTTCTAAAAAAAATTAGTTTAAAGTACAAAACACCTTCCTTGCTCATGGGGAAAAGCTTAACTCAAATGACTGTCATGTGTTGAAATGTAAAATGAATTATTGTTCAGATCTGCACATCTCTTGAATAGCATAAAAAAGTCATCAAAACAGACCTGACTTCAAAAACCCAAGTATAAGTCCTGGAATATTTACATCACAATAAAATTGGAAGCAGTCCTCATTATATGAGCAAATTTTAAAGAGGAGTAATTGTATTAAAATAACATCAACTGTCAGACACGATTGAAGGAATGAGAAGTTCTCCTGAATGCTATGTTCAAATGATGACTGAGTCAGTGTTCCTTTTTCAAACAGCTTTCACTACAATTTAGTAATAAATTTTTCACTTTCAATGGCTGAAACCAGGTAGCAATTGCACTTCTCTAAAGAGAAACTCAGTTTCTAAGAGCAATATGTAAAGAGAAGATGATAATTCTCACTTATAAAGGGGAAGCTCCTTAAAAGAAGAAATTAAAGGCATGGAAATCAAAACAAAAAAACATTCATTTTGAAAATTGACCCTTAAAACGGGAGTACACTTCTTAAATGTGAAATGGCATCCTGTTCTTGGATGGGTAACCTGCAAACTATTTGGTTTTGAAGCTGATTCTCTCTCCCATCTTTAGCAAACTCTTTACAGAAGCTTCAGGATTGATATATACTTGTCTTTGATGCACAGGCTACCTTGCTAAAAATAAAACTGCTCTTCTGCTTCTCAGGATTTTATGCTGGTGTTCCTACAAGAGCTATAAGCTGTTTACCTGTTGTAAATGTTGCCCAACATTGTAATACAGGCAAAAAAGGTTTTCCACTGTTTGTATTGATTTTTCTGCTAGCTCATTTGACTGTGCAAAGCTTTAACAACATGTGCTTGAAATGATATATTAGAAAGTATTGCCTCAGTTATTTATTTCTGTAAATATCATGACAGAACCATATGTCCTCTTTGAGTTCAGAAATATAAATCACAGGAGAACCAACAAAATTCTTTGATTTGGAACCTATCATCAGACAAAGGCACAACTGTCAAAACTGAAATAAACTGAGGAAAATGAGCCATAAAAAAGCATTTTGGATTTGTGAGTGCCTTTGCCCCAAAAGGATTTTTAATTGAAAGAAAATGGTTATTATACTACTGCTCAATTAAAAACAATTAAGCTTTTTCACATTGCACTGAATATCAATATCATAAACCTCTTAAAATCTCAATTACTCCCTGTGGTATTCCAGATGAGTTAGTGAAGGATAAACGGTGCTCAATCTATGCATGACTCATCCCCAAAGTTCTCCTTGGCAAGTACGTCCAATAAAACCTATTGAGAAGTGCAGCATTGTCCCAGGAGCAGGTTCCTTCCAGCTGCAGGAAATCAGGGACTGTCATTGGTAGAGAGAGACACAGTTCTTGTGATATTACTGGTCACTGATGCTCCTCTGTTCTGGCACACCAAGCATAAAACTGAAAGTTATCTAATCAGAATAAAAAATTAGTTTTGCACAGGAAAATGAAGGCTGATCAACTTTAATAAGAAGAAATCTGGATTATTTGAATACATCTCTGATTGTCTTGGTGGACAAAAGGAAAAATGAGATACCTTTCCAACTGTCTAAAAGGTCCCATTTCTTTTTATTACAGTAGTCTTAACAGTAATTAGATAAGTCATTTTGCTGCCCATTTTCAGATAACCTAATACAAATATCAGGATAGAGGTACTATTGGATTCATTGATTTCTATATACTCAAGACCTATGAATAATTTTAAAACCAGTGGACTAGAAAACCACAATTTTGTGAACAAAATCTTTTCATTTCTCCAAAGAAACAAATGAAAAGTGAGCCCCTAAGAAACCATTATTTCTGCTTCATCCCAAAGCTTTTGCACAACCAAGATTACCATCTTATGCAGGGCTCTTTAGTTGGTAACCAATTTCTCCGCTTTGCCTCTTGTGCACAATGGTTGGCAAAGCTTCCTCCAGCATGTGGGGATGGGAGGGAGGTGCCTACATGTTTTATCAAAGCCTATTGCATTTATTTGGCACAGAAGAGCTGTGGGTCCACTCTCTGGGGCAGTCAGAAGCACTCATTCAGACACCTGGCAAACACAGTGGCCTTTGGGGATTCACTGACAGTCAAGGTGCTGGCAGAGATTAAAGCAAAGCAATAAGGAGATAACACCTGAGTGAACAGGTTGGGGGATGTTCCCACATGCAGGCTTCTAAAAGTAGGAGAAGGACCTTTTCCAAGCCATCTCTCCTGCCTTTAGCAATGGTTTACAGTGAGAAATTTAAAATAGAGCTGAGAATTCAACTTCAGAACAACAGATAATAATTCCTGCTCTGGGATGCTGCAGCAGGAAAGGCTAAAGCTTGGTGAGGAATGCATAAAACATCACAAACTCAGCAACACAAAGACTCTGCCTTCTACTTGTGCTGTCTGCACCTCTCTTCAAATTAGAAACCTTGGCCCAACCATGTGTGCTGAGTCTTAAGCACAACTGCAGGAACACAAAAGGTCCTATCCAGGGAAATGTCTCATCAAACTGCTCTGGCAGCTGCCCTCTAAGCCAACTGATTGCCAGATGTGCCTTTCTGGCTTTCTTGTCCACCTGGTACCATACATCTGGTTCCTGCTGCAGACATGGACTTTTCCTGCATTCCCCTGATCCTGAGAACTTGATTTTGATCTCTTGTGTCACCAGCCAATCTACAGGTTGGCTAGAATTAAAAATTATGTTCTTGGAACTCCTTCCCCAAATATATCATTATTGTTCAAAACTGTGTGGAGAAAAGTTTTAAGTGCTGAAGAAAATTTCCATCATGAAAGAGCCAAGCACTTGACAATCTATGAAATTCAGAAACAGCTTGTTTATCACATAGAAGACATTTCACTGATGTTTTTGGTGCTTTTTGTGTCAAAAACCTTGTATTTTTTTCATTTTTTCCAACTGCATATAATACAGGATACTATCTCTCCACAGAGCCCTGTTTTGCTTACGTCTTATATGAGTACACCACGGCAATGCTCTTTCTGAAAAAGGTGAAAGCTTTCTGGGGAGAAAGGGCTGCCATTACTTTGGAGACGTAAAGCTTCTGCATTCTGATGACAATGCTTCTAAATATGGTAATTTACACACCTTCTCAGGCTTGAGGTGCAGTGTGTTCTTAAAGAATACACCTGTATTTTCAAGACTCATATTACATTAGTCATCAAGGTCCATAATTATAGCAATATTAAACAGCAACACAAAAAAAGCAGCTGTGGGTTACAATCTTCAAAGGTAACTCCATAAAAATCTTTACAAAAACCTTTCATCTTGCTCAGTTTTAGCATTTTTTATCCACTGACCCCTTATATATGTATTTTAAATAATATTATATAGACAGACATCTAGAGTAAACCTACATAGCAGGCTAACAGGTCTTAACAGAAAAACAGAAAATTATCAGAATAAATCATGTCACACTGATCTTCCCCTCTCATTGTATGCTTGCTTTACATCCCCTGGCTATAAGATTTTATAGCTCTGACTAGATATCCCATTTAAAATTCTGAGTGAAGCTCCCTGAATTCCAATTAATTATTAATAGCAAAATTGTGCTTATAGAAGAGGTGGATTATTTTTTCCATGGGAAATTTAAAAGCCAGACAAACATCCAGGAACTACAAAGCAGAAACGTGAAAAGCATGCTTCTGACATTTCTCTTGAATACTTTTCAAGAGCTCTCTCTGAATTTTTCTGGAAAACAGGAAAGGGAATAGTTGCAGGAAGATGTGCTATACAAGAAGTTTACTCTTTCAAATACAGCAAACAGTGTGATGTGCAAATATTTTTTTTTCAAAGTTTTACATTCTTCTAGAATTTCAAATGTACTTCCTCTCGTAAGAATGAGGCAAATTTAATGCCTCATGAAATATGAGGCACAACAGCAAGAGCTGCAGCTTAAAAAAGAAAGATGTTGGCAGGAGTCAGTTGGAAATGAGTCCTGCTTTGGGTCTGCAGAGCAGGTACCTCAGGCTCAACAGCTTTCAAATATATCCAGCTCCTGCTAGGCCTCTGGGCCCTTCAGGAAAAAATAGCCGAGGACAACAAGCAGGGCAAACTTGGGTATCAACAATGGCTTTTAAGGATGAACTGAATTATTATCCTAACCTCTTACAGCAAAAAAACCTCGCAACCAGAAATCACACATCATTAATGGATAGATAGAGTTATCAACTATTTCATAGCAAAAGCAGCTTAACGGACATTGAAATATAGGCAGGCTTTTCTGAATAATCTATCCTTAGTCAAGAAGAGTGAAGCACTTCAATCACATTTAGTTTTTAGGAAGTGTTTAGCATAGTACCTTAGTCCTTTCCTCTCTCTAGGCTGTGGAATAGCATTGAACTGGTATCCAAACACTTATTTAAATTAGAGAAACACTTAAAACTATGTGGGTTAAGAACATTAAGGATCCCATCATCTATATGCTAATATTCTGACAACTACAACATATGCAAAACAGACACTCATCATGTTAAAAATGCTGCTCCCAAGCATCCTGGAATGATATTTGCCTCTGCTGCTCCTGGAAAATGGTTGCTCCTCTGTACAACAGAGAGCTCATCAAGGCAGCTGTGGTGGTAAAGTCCACAACCTTGTTTCCACCTGGTTGCTCTTTCAAACTCCCATTCACCTTGCTCCAGTTTCATCAATTTGCACTTGGATGTTCACCTGTGCCCAGCAAAGAGCACCTGCCTGAGTGTGCAGTCTCAGTGACATTCTAGTTTTGGGTGTTCAGGGTGTTTGCCCTTAACTTAGACTGCTCCTTTGAGGAATGAATGTAAAGGAGCTCCCCCCCTTTCACCTTTTCTGGATAACATGTTAGCATCAAGCAGGTTTTTTCTTAGTTTCCAAGAGAATTTTCACTGACTTTGTGACAGACTAGCAATTAAAATATCATTGCTTTGACCATCGGGAAACTATATAATCTTACCCAAGGCATGGCCTCTCCAGCATGCTACAGTCTTTTGTAAGAGTCTCTGATCAATGGTTTATGGAAAGATTAAGACATGGCTTGGCTTCACTGTTAACTTTCTGTTCAGACATTGGATATCCTGATTAACCCTGGGAGAAACCAGGTCTGCAAATGGCCTACCTGCCACTGGTCTAACATTAAAGCTGCAGAAGAGTGAATGACAGGAAAAATACAAATAAAGTCACTTTCCCTTCCCACAGTGCTGACTATGTTCTCAGCACATTTGTCCTGCAGTGCACAACTGTTCAAAAATACCCAGAGCATCTGAGTGAAGACATCAAACAGAACCTCTCTGTATCCTGAACTGAATACAAACTGCAAAGAGAATTGCTCCGTAAGGTAGCTGACAAAGGTGTCACGGGGTCTGTAGTCAGCTCAGACTGAAAGATATAAATATGCTCTTTCAATAGCAGGTGCAAATCCCTGTTGTCTCAGAAGCAGCAGGAAAACAAGCCAGGGAGACTGCCAAAAATAACAATCAAAAGTCCCAAAAGGCACAAATTCCAGTCTCCTAACAGGCATGCACACCCAGAGTTGATTGTTGACATAAAATACTAGAAAAACATCTTAAAATTTGCATCTCTATTTCCTTAGGAGTTTGCAACTATCAAAAAACAGAGTTCAGCCCAAGTGCAAGTCATACATGATGATGGGAAATATGGTATTCCCTTGGGCCTGTACTGTTCCACTGCTTACATATGCCCAAAGTATCATTCACAGCAAATGAAATCAACTATATTATTGGGATGAGCATTGGAACAACTAAAGGGTATTTCTCACTCAGAGAAAATCTCATGCATTATAATTTCAATAAAAAGTTATTTCAATTTAGAACACACACAAGAGCTCTTCTATTAACAAAGCACAAGCACTTGTCAGGACTATATTGATTGGAATTTTTTCCATTTACCCTAAGCATTGAAAAAATGTGCCTAGTAGGTGCAAAAAGCAAATTGGAGGGCAAGCAAGAGAGCAGCTGTTTCCATCTGGAATTATTATTAGTGGGAACGTTTCATTGTGCAATTGTTTTAATGCCTTTTATTGGCATCCAGAAGCAGTTTGATTACTGGCCTCTCTTTTCTGAACCACATCAAAAAATAGTAAATAAATAAATAAACGCACAGTCTATGACACCTGGTTTTGTGGACTTCTCAAGGTTGAACTGAGTCTCATGGTAGCATGTGGTGGGCTTTTAGCAGAGTGTAATTAACTAACAGGTCATAGTAAGATAAATTAAACATAATTCAATCAGTTGCATGGTAAAATGGGGTTTTAGGAGCACTGGTTACCTTGAAGTCACAAAACCACCATAATATTGATCAAAAGTCTGGACTGACCCACTGCTCAAAGTGGGCCAACATAGAGGAGGTTATAGCAACAGACAACATTTCTAGTAAGTTCTTTTAATTCATTTAAGTAGAAGAAGTATACAAAATTTGGGTGAGGGCTAGAGGTGGCACGTGAGTCTGAAAGCCACCTACATTATAGCAAATGATTACAGCTGGGAACAGTAGGTGATTTTTCAGTGGATGTCATTCTGAGATAATATAATATCAAGATGACAAAAAAAATTAATACCTACTAAAAATGAAATTAAAACTTTAAGCAAAACAATAAATTCTGGTATTAGTTGTCAGATGGATCTTGTGATACTCTAATATTAGCCCCTGGACTAAATGTTGTGATTTTTCAGTGGATGTCATTCTGAGATACTATAATATCAAGATGACAAAAAAAATTAATACCTACTAAAAATGAAATTAAAACTTTAAGCAAAACAATAAATTCTGGTATTAGTTGTCAGATGGATCTTGTGATACTCTAATATTAGCCCCTGGACTAAATGTTGTTCTGTACCTCATTGTGAAGCCTGTGAAGTTGGGCAGACACACAGAACGCACACAGAAAAACCCATAAAGCCTGTTCTGAGGACAGCCACATTTGTACCACTCACAGAGGGTCCCAAGAGCCTCACTCAGAACCTGAAGACAGAAATTCAACCATCAGGTTTTAAACCAATTTTCATTAACTTGTTTATATTTAATTTGAGAGGAATTTAATCTTGATCATACCCTTCACAAAAACTCTAGGGAAACAGAGAAGTGATTCTCAATTAAAGAAGTACAACAAAACTGCATGAATGAAGTTCAAGAAAATAAAATATTATCAAGGTTTCCAGAAGGAATCATGGTTTTCTGATCCATTATCCATTTGGTTGACAGCTTAGATCTGTATGTCTGGCACATAGCTTTCAGGAATACTGCAACATTCCTTGCAACCTTGGGCCACTCACAAGTGGGTTTGGCTACTATGTCTAGGTGAAGAAGTTACACATATTAACAGTAATTATAATTGCCTGAAAAATCTCAGAAATCTCAGAGATTTGAGTTTAATAAGAACACAGCATGGAAGTAATGAAGCAAAAAATACCTAGCTAACATCAAGACTATATTTTGGAATCTTCTTTCTTGATTATTCTTCATTTAAATGTCTAATGTGATATTCAAGACCTCATTCTTATTCTCCATAGATTACAAATTATTTTTAAAAGGGATGTTTGTTTTTTTTTTTTCCAATTGTCTGCACAGTGATGTTCAGACCAAATAAATCAGTATTATGTAAGATACCATTAAAAGGGCACTAAAACAAATGCTCTTATTTTGCTTGGACCTCAGGGCAGTGAGCAAAATTGCATTCTGCAAAAGCAAAATTCTTTAACTCCTAATTAGTTCAAATAAAAGCACAAATCTAATTTCTACCTTAGGATACAGCTATGTGGAGAATTTGCCATGCTGATGGCTACTGGTTCAAGTGAGATTATGAAGGGCAAAATTTATTCCTGACTGCAGACAATATTAGAGATTTTTAGAAGCTTGTCTGCAAAACAACCAAATCTGAGCAAAATCTCATCTAAAGTGCGCTCAATAATTTCCTGTGCATTTTCTTCTTGAATTAGAAATAAATCTAATTTTCAGGAGCAGCTTGTAAACTCTGTGTTAGCAAACCACAGGCCAGAGATGTAAAAGCCTGGGAAAGCAGGGCACTTCTCACTCTCAGGCTTTCCTGCCATCAGCTGTCACACTGCAGCTCCTGCCAGTGGATCTGCTGTCACTGGAGCAGGAAATCTGCTGGCTTTTAGGACATCTAATGGCCCTCCTCTATTATCTGTGACCTAAATATAATTATTTCCTTACAGCAAACATTGAACACTTTGATCTATTAAATCTTTAAAACCCATCAAACCAAAACCCAAACTCATTTAAAATTAGGAAGCAACCTGCTTTTTGGAAATATATATACACACACATTTGTGTGCATGCACACAGATCACACCTCTGATTTCTACTCAGAAATTAAAGCAATTCCCACAAGAAATTCCTATCAATCTGTTATCAGAGATTATACCAACACATTGCAGTTTTATATAGGAATAAAATTAACAGTTCCTTCCTACATGGCAACAAATATGCTATATTTTTAATCACTTACTCTGGCAAATAAGATTTCTTCTAAGAAAGAGGAAGGAACTTTGGAATAAATTATGGTGAATATCTCACTCCACAGAAGATTGAAAATACTTGTTTCCATATTCTTCTCAGAGTGTCATATTTACAAGAGTAAGTGCATTGCACTCGTATCCTTAGACAAGTAGGCAATGAGGTTATCAAAAAGCTTTTGTTACCTCAGATCAACTATTAATCTTATTTCTTCTTCCCATTTTGTAACCTGGTGAAGTTACAGCATTGCTATTCTGCAACTCATCTCTGCTGTAAGGTGGGGACCCAATAACATTGGTCCCAAAGTGATGACCTGAGTTCAGTTCTGCCAGATCAGCAGATCTGAAGGCATTTTTGTCAATCAGAGGAAGCAAACTGGATGTGGGTGGATTTGAGAAAAATCAGTATACATTAGCATAATCCAGAAATGTCACATCTGAGCTGGCAGGCAACTAAATTAGACACAGAATGACAAATAAAAAGGAATCAAACATACATCTAAAATTAGAGGTGACTTCATGGGGGACAAAAATATTTTTGTAAGATAAAAGAATTAAAAGTATTTGTCATCCATCCCACAGTAGCTGAACAAATGACCTGGGTGAAAAGTAAGAAGAATTAAGTAAACAACATCTGAGAAAAGAAAATTAAGCTCATTCCCTTATTGCAGGCAAACAGTAGCTAGAAGAATTACTTTTAGACAATTGTTTTCAAACTTTTCACGCTTTATCTTTCTAAGGAAGAACAGCACAAAGGAAATCTATCAGAAGTCTCTCCCTCTGTAATTTATGAAAAGTTGTATAGCTTTGAAATGGAGAAGAGGTCCCTTTTATCTCCACCCCTGACCCTTTTTTATATCTTCCATGTCATTCAAATTTTCCTCTCAAAATGGCCTTGATTTAAAGCCTACTGAAAACAATGGAATTCCACTTAAAATCCATGCCTATGTCTTGATTATCACAATGTGACTTTCCAAGAGGCAGCTAAAAAGAATAAAATGGCTTACCAAATTTCATCTTGCCATGGGAAATTGCTCTATTCAAGCATGGCTTAGGATCACAGACTAAGGCAGCAGCTAAGCAGAGAAAATAGGCTTATGCCATAGACTTTCTATTTGGTTCACATGTATGGGCACACTTCTTTCAAAAGCTCAAAATTTCCACTCTATTTCTACAGCATTTGGATGAATTATGTGTTTTCTGTCAGTCTGGAAGGAGTTCACATAGCATTATCTGTACCAGTCCCATTCTTTCTTTGAAATTCTAAACCATCTCCTGCCTCCAAAACCCACTACTCATTCTCATGGAAAGCTGAACTTAGATAAACAATGTTACAATCAGTTTTTCCCATATAAACAAGAAAGACAATACCCTTCATTATTCTGTCATTTGGTGGCAAAGGATGGAAACTCAGTTCCAATACAAAAATCAAGGTTCTTCAGCATTTTAACAGGACACACTAGGAAAAGAAGAAAAGATGGCAGAGATATGTTTCTAGGAAAGAATCACATATGGTTTACAAATTTTGGGCACCACAGACAGGAGAGAGGGAAGGAAACAAAGGAAAAGAGTTGCCAAAATGAAGACCAAGAGGAACATGAAAGGCAGAATAGATCAACAGTGTATTAGGGTAAGGTGATGAGATTTACTAGTAGCAGTAAGGGGACAGATTTACAGACAGGATGAAAGAATTGAGCTTGTTTGCAAGGCTGATTTTTTCCTTGCTTACACAGCTGCCAATGCTCCACAGATTTGTAATTAGTGCACAGTTTCTCCAAGGGATGCCTACAACATCCAGAGTCTGACTTGAGTTTTATTAAACCTTGGGGACCCTGAGAAAGAAATACTAGGGACATAGAAATGCGGAACAGCAGAGTAGATGCTACCTCTTAAACAGCACTCACTACCAATACACTATCACTGACATGTGCTGAATTGTCTTTCTTGGATAAAACCTCCTACTCTCTAACCACTTCTTTGTTCTTACCAGAAATCCACCTGGATACCTGCAGACAAACAGGCTGAGGTCCCATGTCCCTGAGGAATTTACCTAGGAACAATGTGTATGATTTCAAGGCACCAAAATGTACAGTGATGGTGCTCTCCTTATGCATTTGCAAAGGTCTCTGCAGTGAGACACTTCCCACAGTAGCATTTAACTGCCTTCAGATTTAATGAGGTTGCTATTTTTCATTAAAATTTGTAGATTACTGTGACATATTTTTGCAATAACTTAATCTTTCATTAGTCATGGAGATGAAAGTGTTCAATTAGCTGTTTTGACACTTTTGACTGTACTAAATAAAATTGCCAAGTATTTCCCAATGATAATGCCTCCTATCTAACAGATTTTCTGGGAAGATTTCTCTTAATGTAAGCAAAGGGGGACATAATCAATTATACAATCAGTCCAAAAAACGATGGGATGATGCCATAGGAGGAGCCTTGTTGGAAAATAAGGAGCTGCTGGTTAATTTATGCTTAAAGTGCTGCAGAGTCAGTTCTGTGGAGATCTTTTCTAACATGAAAAACCCCACCAGACCTAGTGGGAGGAAAACCCTCAGAAATACACCTGAGTATCTCAGCACATTATAAAATACATTTTGAACACAAATGACACAGATGACAAACTTCCTTCCTTAGAGAAAACTACCATATGACACACAGCAGTGGCTCCTTCCATCCTGGCTGCACTTATAGCTCAGATAAATCTGGTATAAATCTAGGATAAATCAGTACCAGCCTGTCTGAACTGGGCCAAAAGAGGTATACAAGACCTCAATAAAGATCCTTATGGGCGGAACATGGAAGCTGTTACTTGGGTACACAAGCCAGATGCTCCAAGCCCTCCAAGGCTAGAGGAGCTCAGTGATTCCACGATGAACACTATTCAACCAAAGCCTTTCATGCAGATCAGCTGCTCTTCTAGGATCTTCAGAGCTTGATTTAATAAATTTTAGCATAATTACAATCTTCCATCATTGAGATGAGCTGGTAGTATCTCTTGTTGAGTGAGTCACCAAGATGAGCCTGGATTGTTTGTGTGTGTGGGGAAAGAGTGCCTGACTCTGATGCCATCCGTGCACAGTCACCGTGGGATGAGTTCCAGGCTGTACTGGCACCAGCTTCACTGCACACCAAAATAAGAAAGAGAGGCACAGGAACACGAGGGCTAATGTATTCACTGGGAGACAAACTGCCAGTGTCCTTAATAGGAAAGGAAAATCCCTGAGAGAGGAAACTTTTTTTTGTATAGCAATTCTAGTTCAAAGAAAGCAATTCCAGGTTTTTCACTTTCTATAAAATTAACCATATTCTTCTGAGTGGGAGTTTGGCTTTTCTGATGAAAGATTTAAACATTTTTTTAATTCTTTTTGTAAGTTGACATTTTCTTTCTTTACACTCAAAGAATGTTTGGGCAACACTGATGCCTGCTAGACATAAAGACAAATTTGGGCACTACTAGTCAGGAAAATTCTTCAGAAAGTCTTCAGAGTTGCCTTTGGCTGAGATTTTCTAAAACTGCAAGTTACAGAAGATTTCAAAAGGTTAATCAAGCAACACTGCTCTATTTGTATGTTATATTTTGGTTTTCTTTTCCTTTTGATATCCACATTTCCTAAGATTCTTTGAATCAAAAACCATCCAGCACAGCTTAAAATTGAAGACAGTTTTGGCTGAAGGAAAAAGATTAGAACTTAAAATATGAAACAAGTTCTTTCTTCAAGAATCTAACCCTGCTGATCATGCTGATCTTCTGAAATCATGAGGACTCAAGATAAGAATACATATTTATTTGCAGAATATACATGTCTAGCCAGTGCTAATTTCTCCCTGAAAGTGTGTGTGCTCTAATCTGTCATGAGAGAGAGACACCACAGGCTAAAAGAGGCTTGATTGCCAGACACAGAAATGTTCTCCTAAAAGTCTGCGTTGAAGACTGCTGAAATCCTTGGGAATTTTGCACTCAACAGGCTTTGGATAAAGACTAGACTGACCATAATTAAACAGTTCCTATAAAAAAAGTACTTTTCTGATCACTAATGCCAGCTGTAGTTAAACATACTAATGAAATATTAATTCTGCCCTTTGAGAATATTTAATATGACTGATGCAAAAAAAGTATTTGATCAAAAATTAAATGCAAACATAAGAGCCACAAATTTAGCAACAGTGTTGAATTTTGCATAAGGAACCACAAACAAGGTCTAGAAACTGAATTATACAGATAAATCAAAGAAATGAGTAAGCCTGTTTTTTGAAAAGCAAAGTTATGTCAGACCTGAAATAGAAGACTGAGAAAAATGTGATTTTGTTTTTAAGCCACATCTCCTTCCAAAGGCTCCCACACTGCTTATTCTGTTATGGAAATGAGTGTTACTTATTAGAGTGGGCTGATTCCAGAGGACATGCCTGTGTCTCTGGGCATTCATTTTCATGAATGCAATGATATCTTAGCAGCCTAGAGTGAGAAACTCCTCAGTCTCTCGAAGCAGGATATCAATTCACAATGTTCAAAGGATGAAGACATTTACAGGTTTTTGTTTCTCTCTTGTCTGGTGAGCAGACAAAAAAGTGCCAAGTCTTCTTTACAATAATTCCAGATTTTTCATTATTAGACAAACAATATAATTGAAAACACAGGCAGGTTAGCCTACTAGGGTTGTTATTTTACCAAGTCTTCTCTCTCCCAAATGAACACGGACAAGTATGTTAACCCCCTGGGCTGCCAAATAGGAACAAGCAGAAAGGAGATGACTGGAAAAAGCATGGCAAATGCCAGGGCTGTCATCTCTCATCTGGGAAACCTGCAAGGCTCACAAGATAAAGGTGCAGTGAACACTTCTTCGGATGAAGTGCTTACCAAACCTTCTAACTGCTTAGAGAAGCCTCCAGAAGGCACCCCCTTAGGTACATTTGCATTTTTAACAAATGCACTGAGCAAATTAGGTGAGGAGAGAGTGACCATTGAGGCTGTATTTGGAAAAACCAACCTCTGTTCATAAAATCACTCCACTGTTGGATAAAGAACAAAAGGATCAAGAACAGAAGTGAGAGGTAGGAGGCATATCCCACTCACAATACAAGAGACACAAACCCACAGACTCAGAGAAGTTTCTGGGAGCAGCAAGTGTGAAGAGGGGAGGATGGCAGACCTTTAAGGCATGTGGTTAAGTGCCAAGGAGTCCTTCATCCTGTACATCTCTTATGACACATTATTGTTTAAATATTTTAATAAGGCAATGCTTCTCCCAAAACTGAAAAAGAAAGATTGCAGAGAATGAAAGAATAGGGTCACACTGGCTGACAATGGAAGGATGGCTATGAGCTAGAGGCAGCCTTGTGAGTCTGTGCTGGAAGCAGCTCTTCCAATCATTGATGTCACTGTTTTATCTGTAAGCTGTAGCAAAGCTACAAGACTGTTTTTCAGTGGAAGAGCTACTTCTGAGTTGTGCCACATACAGAGTGCTGATGATAAGGAAATGTAGGCTGTTACTAAAATAAAAGCAGACTCCCTGAGTGGTACGTAGCAATCTCACACCTGACTGAGCAGGAACAGGAAGTACAAATGGCTGCTTGCACAAATTCAAAGCCAAATTATATCATCAGTGGAAATGCATCTCAAAGCACACCTGTGCAAGGCTCACCACAGGGTGTGCAGTCAGAGATGGACATTGCAATACAAAGGATCTGGCTACAGTCCTGACTGGGAAGCAGAGATTTTCTGAGAAGCAGTGCCTTAACATATGGAGCTATGGGCCCAAGCCAGGACATTGACTGCATGACCCCTGGTAATACAACTGAATTGTTAGAATATAATTAAGGATACATTGTCAGGGTCAGGATTCAGACTGCTGGAATGGCCAGTTTTGGGCCACCTTGGGAATATCTACAGATACTGCAAACACATCCCTGAGTTAAAAAGCACAGGCAGAGGTGTGACTGTTTCCATCATGTCCCACCATAGCTGTCTGTAAAAGAGAAATAATTGCACTGTCTGGGGCTGAATTAGGGTTCTAGTCTCTTTAGTTTCCCTGGATAATCAAAGAAGAGGGAAAAGATCATTCAGGTAAGAGTTTGGATCAAACCCACCTGAATTACCTGTGTTAGTTCCATTGGAGAAGGCACAAATGAAGCTGGAGAGCCAGGGATATCAGCCTTGTCTGCAGCTTGGGTTCCCAGCACTTGGTACCCCAGACAAATAAATGTGCAAAGGCTGCAAATACCTATCCCACCCTCAGCACAGGTAAGGGGATGTGCTGGCAGCAAATAATCAGCATGGATTTATAATAAACTCAACAGGAAAGTGTTCTTTATTCTTCTACATGTTCATGGTTGATTTAGACAAGAACAAGAGAAAACCATACATTTATATGATTCTACATGTATATGGATTCCTAAGAATAGGAAGTGCTGTGCAGGGACACTTTTCAGGAAGGGTTACTTCTCAGAGAGAGGAAACTACTGGCATAGCTCAGTGAGTGCATGGCTTAAGTTTGATAATCTCTAGGAACAGGGGAAAAACACCAAACCCAAACAGCTGATCTTAAAGCTCATTTATCCAAAAAGAATTGAAGATGGCGATAGAACCAGAAAATGTTGAATAACTCTATTTGTATAGACATAATTTGTGTGGCTAACTGACCACCTCAGGGAAAAGAGGTTCTTACCAGCTTTCTGGAACACAGAGGAAAAAACCTGGGCAATCCAAGTACTTTAAATACTTCAGTTAAATAGACAATTTAGAGTTAACTCCCTTGAGCTGAAACTCATACTAAAATTACAGTGCATAGTGAAAACCCTTAGATTCAAACCAACTGTGTGTCTGCAAAAATAACACTATTTTCAAAGGCTTAAAGAGGTACCTAATTTCCTTTAACCAATACCTGTGTTTCAATTTCATAAGGTTATGTTAGTGTATTCAAATATTGTTTTGATTTATCATATTTTCAACTTAAAACTTATATAAATCAGAATGCTATGATGGATAATACCAGTACGTAGCCAAAATCTAGGGAAAGCCTCAGCATTTAGGCAAGTGGCATGCAACAAGGATTTACATCCAAGAGTCAGCAGAGGGATGCTGGAAGAAAGGAAATTATTTTGAATGATTCCCTAGATTTGTCCATGGAATAATTTAAGAAACATGTAGAGTCAATGTTGTTTAGGTACTATGTATCTTTGGTGAGTGAAAGAACCAGGATTATGATGGATACTGAATAATGAAATGCCTATTTTAAGAACTTTGCTGGTATTCCTGGAATGGAATTTTATGTGCACTGCAGATACACATAATGGTTCACTAAGGTGCTTTCAGGCATAAAATCTATTCTTGTAATGGTCATTGAATGCAACCCAGCTTTAATATCAGAATTAAAATCTTCCCATAGTTTATCTATTTATGTGTTCCATCTACTCCTGCATTTAAAGAGGTTCATTCAAGGGGTTGCCAAGGATTTTATGGTCTTTGGAGAAGAGAAGCAGATGGTCCCAGAAAGACAAGCACTTCAAACATTGCAGTAGATTTGGGAAACAGACCTACAGCTGCCTGGGGATATACATGAGAATTTTAAAAGGTTATTAACTGAACTACCACAAGCTGGGAAAATAACTCAAAACCAGATGCAATCACTAATTGCTCACTTGAACTTTGCCTATGAAGTTATTTCAGCAGGAAGAATATTTTTATGCTGACTCTAAACAAAAGTTAGAAAAGGAGATAATTAATAAGATTAAGAAGGCAATTAGAGCTGGTGATGCTTGAAATTCTCTGTGAATACTGCACATTTGAATTCATTAGGTGACAGTAACTGCACAGATTCATCATACATGGGAGCCCTTTATCCTGGAATGGACATCAACAAACTCAACTGTTCATTTTTATTGGTTCACACAGTTAGGAGAAACCACAAATACTGAAATAGCTTTCAAATACTCTGAAGAAGCTGAATTTTAGCATGAAGAGTCCTCATCCTATCTGCCACACATGTAGCATGAAAACCGTTCCCACCACTAATAAGAGACTTTTTATCTAACAAGGTAGTCAAACCTTTTGTCCATATCTCCAAATTAAAACAGAATAATAAATCAAATCAAAACAGATTCATCATGGAATTCTGACAGGCAAACAAACTCAATCTTCAATCTTGAAGTACTTGCAGTGGAAAAGCAACCCAATAGAAACAGCATGAAATGTAATTGATGCCAGTGAAGGAAACACAAGAATGGCAAAAATAGTAGGAAATTCAGCTACAATGTAAAATCCCACCAAATGGATTTCAGAGTTATTCTGCTGCAAGATTCAAAGGGAAAAAAAGATGAAAAGTGAAGATAAGAACTTTGTCCTTGGTACCACTAGAAGAACTATAAGACTGCAAGAAATGTTACTGTGAGGCAACATCAGCATTTGTGAGCTATTACACATCCCTCCCAGCAGATGCACAGGAGCACACAGAATAAAGATTCCTTAGGCTGCCAGCAGTGTTCAAATACTATGCAGACAAATGCCTCATTGCTTAAGCAAAACTGTGTGTTGGTTGTAAAGAGAAGTGTACACACTTGTCCTTTGCAGCCAACACACAGCTGCTCAGAAACACCAGCAATAGGAGACTCTGAGGATGGGTTCGTTGCCAAGTGGCTCAGAATTATTCCACAACTGCAGACATGAAGAGTAGCTCCATGGAATCAAAAGAGAACACAGCTCTGTTTTCACATTTGAGGTCCTCTTTCGTGCAGCTATTGCCTTAAGATAGGATTTCTTCAAAAGGAACACTGAGTAGAACAATAAAAATGCCCACATTTTAGCAGGAATGCTGTCACCATATCAATCCAAGTAGGAACGAACTACTACTATCACACTTTCCACTTTCAGTTATCCACTGCTTACAATTTCCACAAATCTCCCAGCTAGGAGCTATCAAGCAGTACAAGTTACAATTGCTATTACCCAAATGTGAATTGACAAAACTGTTCAAAAGTAATTATTTGAATTTATGTGAATAGCAGAAAATTTATCCATAGAAAAATCAAAATTTCTCTTTTAAGGTATCTAGGAGTAGAGACAAGTTAGAAAATAAATTTAAATGGAATAACGCAGCTGGCTGCCCTAGCCACAATGCTGTGGTTCCAGAGTGGGCTATCAAGCTGTATTTCAGAGAATTTTTGCTATATTAGGGAAATCCCAATCTTCTTCTTAACATACCCAAAAATGCATGCATGGAAAAGCTCCAGGCCCATACTGCCCTTGCTTATATTTCCAAATATACTCAACAACTTTCAAGTTAAGGCTAGTAATTTTGACACAGGGAGTTTTCCCCCCTGTGAGCATCAAAATGTGTACCATTCCCACCACTCTCCTTTTCAGCCTGAGCTTAAACATTTATAGACAGTGTAGCCAGGTACATCTACCTGCATCTATTTCCCTGCCCAGGACTTCCAGACTTTACTAAAGACTGTTTTTTAAAAATCCAGCTTTTTTAAAATTCTCCCTTCATAATTTCCATGTGCCTCTATGTGGAATTACAGATGTATATTCATGTGGTCACATTACAGCAACTATTTTTACTATGTAGTCCAATCTTCTAATCACCCCTGAGAGTTGTTCTTCCCTCATTTTACATATTAGAATGAATTATCTGACTGTCAAAGAGAAAAATTAAAACTGTGCTCTCCATGAAAGTCATCCTGATTGTTCCTGTGTTTGCAATGACATATCTATATAAACATTGCTACATTAGTTTTTACTATGGTTTTACAAAATAAGATTTTAGAGTTTATTAAATCTTATTATTTCTGGTATCATTCCAACTAGTTTTCTTTCTTTCCACCTGACTCACATATGCTGTCCCTTCAGTAAAAATAACAAATCATATAGGCATGCATCCCAAAAAGAAACATGTCCCCTTCAGTGTTTTCCATTTCTCCACCTTTGATAAGTAAACCAAGAGCTGGCACAGATGTAAACCCTGGCTGAGCATTAAAAGTACATGAATATTTAAGCAATTTTTCCTCCAGGGTCAGATGAGTCAACTGCTGCTTGGCCCAACAGGAGCTCAGGGTTGGCAGCTCCATAAAGAACTGAGCAAACACACTCTTCAGCATCATTTGTATTCCAAATGGAGATGCAAATACAGCAGCAAACCCCAACTGTTTTTCTGTCCTTCGGGAAATCATTTTATCTTTGATGATTTGAGATTATGCATAAAGATTGAGTACCATATTTTGCAGACTCTTACTCCCCCAAGAGATTTTAAAAGGCATGATTTCATTGCCCAGTAACATGCCACTGGATGTTTGCCAAAACAAGACACTGTTTTACTAAACATGGAAAGGTAGTGTCTATTTACTATTTGCATTTATGTAAGTAAATGATAATTTATAGTCTTAGAAAAAAAGACCACTATATATCCTGTGGCTCTCCCTCTTCTGCTCTTCCATTTCACTTATTTAAAAAGAGAAAAAAAAAGAGAGAAAGACTTGAAATCTTAAATGCAGCTGTGATAGTGACTGGTTATTCTGCAAAAGAGAAAGTGTTTCTTTTCTGGAGCTTTGGAGCCACTGTGGGTCCTTATTCTACACCTCCCTCAAAGCTCTCCCAAGTGCTGGGTTGGGCAGTGCTCATTGTGGTCAGCCACCAAAATTATTCTTCACTTTCCAAATCATCAGATCAAAATGAATAGAGACAAACTTCTTCCACAAAAATTTAGATAATCACCTGCAGTTCGAGGGGTTTGTAACGCTGCTCTTAGCACTTTTCTTTATGACCTTTATAATGCAAACTTAACACTGTGGTTTAATCCTTGAGCACATCAGAGTCTGTTTTAACAAGTATACCAAAGATGTATCCTAAAAAGTTAAATCCGGTTAAGAAATGAATGGCTTTTATTCAGAACTGGATACATCGGATTAACTAAATGCTGCTCGCTAGGCTTTGTTTTAAAGCACTCTTCAAAGCAAAACTATTCTTTACAGTCAAATCCATTAAATTAAACAGAGAAGGGGACAGGAAACCTGTGTATCATCAAATCAATTCAAGGCTCATGACGCTTCCTTTGACAATATATATTTTCAAAAACATTGTATTTCTAGTAGTGCAAAGATTTATGTACTATTTATGCTAAATCTATTCTCAGACTGAACATTTGTTACCAGTTTTTTGATGAACTACTTTCTGTTCCATCTTTAAATGTTCTTTTTACTGAGCAAATATACCAACTTGATATTAGTTCCTCCTCCCACCACTCTCAGTATCAAATCTCCCTTATCATTTGGATTAGACAGGTACATGCATCTGGAGCACAGGTCAGAACAGGCACAACAGTTAAATGAAAATAACAACATTGTTGAAAATTTTGACAATTGCCACCCCTCCATTTTCCAGTTACCAGCAGTGAGATGACAGCAACAGGTTTATGTATTATCCTATTAAAAATTTAGCAGTGCCAACCATACTATGCAATGATATTTTGTTTCACATTTAAATGTCACATTTTAGTATCTTTTTAGTATCTATGTAAACAAGTGGCTGTTCTGAATCAACAACAATAAAATAAAGTTTTGTGCAATATATTTTGATGTAAACTTTGCAAACCACAGAAAACTCATTTCTGAAATACTCAGGCACCTGTAATCTCTAAGTAGCTGGTGAAATGGGGAAGAAAAGAGAAGCTTATACTTGCTTTGCTCCCTAAGCAGATTTGGGGCAGTGATAGCAGATCAAATTCTGGCCTCAAGTTCTGCTTGTCTTTGTGAATAAGCTACCCAAATTAGGATACAGTAAATATAGATCACTGCATCTTCTCTGCAGGTTCAGTTGATGGAGTTTCGCAGGGATGAGTCACCAAACACAGACCCTGCTCTGCTCCTCCCAAGCCTCCTGGACCAGCTGAGAGTAGCTGCTGTAGGAGGCAGGACACCATGTTAGAGGGACACTTGGCCTGATTTTCCAACGCCTTCTCACATCCTCAAAGCCAGAGGGATGGTGCCATCCTGCCCACCCTCTGCGCCTGCCCCGTGCTGCAGATCCCTGCACAGCTCCGAGGAGCCACAGCCCGTGGGTGGGTACAGAGAGCTCAGTGAGACTGTGCTGGGGCAGCTGCAGCCAGCTCACTGCACTCACACTAACCACAGCTGAACAGACCACTTAGCTCAGGCTCAGCAGCATTATTTGTGCTCCCCATGGGTTGGCACCACTCTGTACATCAGTTAATAAACATTTCTGTGTCGCAGACATTTTTTCACAGAAATCCTTTCTTTCAGATTTCTGCATTTTCTGGGAAGCTAAGGCCCCAGAAAGAGAATGTAAACAATGATTATCAGCTGCTGTGAAATGCAATAGGATGCACCTGTGATTGGTTCATGTTCCCATGTTTATTATTAAGAGCCAATCACAGGGCAAGCTCTCTGGAACACAGGGACAGAGAATTCTCTTGTTTTTAGATTCTTTTCTATTCTTATTCTTAGCTTAGCAAGCCTCTGCAACTTCTCTCTTTATTCCATTTAGTATAGTTATAATGTATTATATATCATATATCAATAAATCCAGCCTTCTGATCAAGAAACAAGATTCTCATCTTTCTCTCACCCCAGCGACCTCCTCAGGTCGCTGTAATATTTCTGTCCCTCCTGCTCTTGTGCCTTAGGAGTCTCAAGGCTCCAACCACTGTTACTGGGCTAATAGACCCATCTGGAGCATTTAGAATGTGCTTGTGCTCAGCCCCACCAGCACGGGGGGGCTATCTCAGCATATCTGCATCCATCAGCAGGGCTGATGAGCCATCCTCTGCACCATGACATGACTGCGCTGCTGCTTCTGGAGCCCTGGCAGCTGCACTAATGTATTCAGTGTGCTGGATCTCAGGCATGAAAAGCCTGCAATCCATCTTATTAAAGACTGGCCTTGTAAAGTCCAAATCATGTTGTTCCTGATCCTTACAGCTTTCAAAGAGACCCTTATACTCCATCTTTCCATGGTGTTTCCATTTTGCTGCCATTTAACATACATGAAAACACTGCTGACAGTCTAAATCAAATGTATCTGTTAGCTCTTTAACAAACATAATGAGACCAAAAAAACCCTACAAAAAACAACTGTTAGAGATAACAAGACCAAAGCTGGACTGTGACTTAGTGCAGAGCCTCTGTAAACTCAGTGCTGCTCACTCCACTGGGTGATTTCACCATGCTCCTGCCACTTTCTCACAGTGACCCATGCACTAGGACTCTGAGACTCACTGAACTCCTTTCCTCAAAACACCCTTCAGAAAGGCAGACTAGCACTGGGATGCTCTTTTCTTTTCACCCATGACCATTTGGTCATAAATAAAATTTACAGTTATAAGCAATTCATTTGAGAGATGTTTTGTTCTGAGGCAAAAACTAACTGATTAAACAGCTTTTGCAAACACACTTTTAATTTCTGGGAGTTATTTTACTAGACAACGTACAGTTGTTTGGTTTGTTGTGCTCTTGAAGTAAAGAGACCAAGAGGGAAATGCCACATCTTTGAATTATTGTAGATGATGGACAACAGACTGTTGGACCAATTTAGTGTTAATGTCAGAAGCAAGCTGCCAACAAATAAATAATGACGCTCTTGTAACAGCCAGACAGCTGAAACACGTCCTGCTCAATGCAATACAAAGATAGACTTTCTGTACTGTCCCATTCAATTATTCTCTTCTTGTTTCTTGTTTCCCAGCAGAAAATTGGATTTTAAAGAGTAGGTATCTTCAATATCCAGGGCTTCATTTCTCTTCTGTTTTCCTTCTGATTTCACACAGACTCTTATCTTCATGTCCTGTATAGAATCAGCCAAAGCCTTTCTAAATTTCTAAGCTACCCTTAAAGCCAAAGGAAAAAAGAAAAAAAAGAAAAAGAAATCTTCAAAGGTAAAGGACTTGATCCTGCTAGCTAGGGAGGAGTGCTCCTAATGTGGTGAAGGCACCACTGTTACAACTGCTAAAGAATCTGCAGGAACATGGGCCTCCACAGAATCAGTATCTTAATAAGAATAAAATATGATTGAACTGAGATAAAGGAACTTATTTATTTAAGCACACATTCAAAATGAGAGTAAGAAAATGTTGACTGTTTCTATCCTAATATTAAGACCATTACTCAAAATGAATTCCTGTAGCAGCTTTCCTTCCATAACAAAAGGAGGTTTTATAACACACTGTAGGAAACAATATATATTTTACTAAAATATGATTAAGAAATTTCTCTATTCTAGACTCATAAAATGCATATAGCTTGCCAGTTTTCAGTGATTTTTGATTGTTTTTTGTTCAGACTTTTTTCCCCTTAGCAGAAAGTAAATGCTTGTAGCAACTTAGAGAAAGACCTGACTACAATGCTGTACTTTCTTGGGTGGAAAAGAAGTATTCATTAAACTGCCTTCTGAAAGACTGAGTTACCAGTTGCATATTATTCAAAGAAAAAGTCTTGCTTTCAGCCCAGAAAGGCAATACCCTTAAAACTCTCTGTGCAATTCTTTCCCAGCAAGTACTTCTCCATAAACTGAAGGAACTGAGCGCACCCCTGTCACTTACGACTCTGTGCTTTCCCTTCCCACGGCAGGCAAGGTTGCGATACGGCCTCCGTTTGCTGATGCTGAGAGTGCCATGTCTACAGATGCCCAGTGAATCATGCTGGCACCAGCCACAGAGCAATGAGCCCCAGCCCAGCAGCAGAGTACCCGTGTGGCAGAAGACAGCACACCAGCAGGTGTGGCACCTCACAGCTTTAACTTCCTAACTCTATCCAAGCCACTTTTAAAAGCAATGTCTCCTCCAGCTGCAGAGTCCACCAAATGCTCCAGCTACACCAACTGCTCCAGCTGGTCTGCTGGAGGGTACATATGTGTGGGGACTCTGACAATGGTGTCAGAAAAGCTCTGGAAAAATGGATCATAATCTGTCCAAAAGATTTGATGCCTTGAGAAATGAGTAGGCCCTCCCAGGAGTAGCCCAGGGAAGGATCAGAATTCCATTCTTCCTCTCAAGTGTTCATCAAATCTCACTTTTCAGATGCAGCCAGGGACCTTCAGGCTGCTAAAGTAATTCCCGGGAGCTGCTTGGACCTGCTCAAATGTGAAGCAAGAAACCATAACCAGCTGCCTGCCTCTGCAATTAATCTCTGCAAGCTGCTTGCCCTCTGCCATACAGGCAAAGGAGCTCCAGTCAGTGCCTGCTTTTACCAAAGGTTTACGTGGCATGCTTTGACACACTGTCCAGACAGAACACGTAACTTCTGTCTTGTTATCATCCTTTTATTCTTGTTATATTCTTCTCCATATTCTTGTTACATCTCTTTATCATATTCTTTATTATTACTTACCCCCTCTGTAAATCTCTAAAGCACTACCTTTGTTAAAGCAGCACATAAGTATGTGCTACATAAAATCTCAAATATAGTCAATAATAGTTGTGTCACAGCTTAAATACTGCCTTGCTATAAAGCTTAAATAATGAGACAGGCCATAAGAAACCACAGTGGTATCTCACCTGGTGTACTTTTTCAAATGAAATGCCCTTTATCCCTTTTGACAGGTCCAAAGCCAGCCCAGGACATGCAGCCATCTGCGCACAGGACGGCAATAAACGTGACTTCTGTTTCTGCCTGAAGAAGGTGCCACCTTCAAGCTGGGAGAAAACATATGCAAGCCAAGGCACTCCAGAATTCAGATATTTTCAAATCACCCTTATTCCTCAACCATCACTCTTTTTAGTTTTGGAAAGTGTCTTTTCAACTAAGCTATTCTTATCTTCACTCTTTATTTTCTGTAAACCTTCCTCTGTGCTTTTGTTTGACTATGAATGAACAAACAGCTTGTTTTTCACAAAGGTCACATTTTGCCTTGAAGAGCAATTTATACAAAGCTTATAGCAGAGCTCTTATTGTTGCCTAAAGGTATTTAATTCTGATTATGCCCTTTGCTAGCATTATGCAATTGCCATGATATAGGCTGTCCAAATTAAAAATACAAATTCATTATCATGTGCTCATGTAGTCAAGACTGATATTTAATTATTTATCAAGCTTTCATGAGTCAGGACTGTGTAAAACAAGTATTGTTAACTAGGATTACTTGATAACTTATGGGACACATCTCTATTAGTTAATTATTACAACAATTATAAGAAACCTATATCTTCCTCATTTAAAATCCACGGCAGTTTTATTAAACAGTATAATATTATTATTGGCTATTCAGAGAAGTAGAAGGGTTAACAATGAGATGGCTGTGCACTCAAAATGGAGATGATGCAGATCGAAATCAACTTCTAGCTTGACTTCTACTCAGTTCTGGCAGAAATTACATGGAAAAAAGAATCCCCATGGCAGGGAACAATGTACAAGTCTCTTCTGCAACAGCAAGCAGAAATTCTTAGGTAAAAAGTGTTTCTTTGTCCCCACTGCCAGAAAGCATAATTGGAAATGTTAATATCCTTGACACAGAAAAATAATATAATCCTTTCAAAACATCAAAATTGCTTCAAAGAGCTCCTGGTGCATTGATTTTTTTTACCCCTGACATTAAAATAAAAGCAGAAAGAATGCTAGCATAGACTCCCTGTGTAGTGCACTGTCCTGCCAGAACTGAAATAGTGCCTGCAGGACAGAGATCAGTCGGGAAGCTTTACATTCATCTGGCCCCAGCTGAGATTACTTCAGAGCAGCGTTGTAAAACTCCTGTTCAGAAACCAGCCTGGACACAATGCCCTTTAATTCCAGATTCAGATGTAGCAAAGCACACAGAGCAATTCCATTCATCAACCACATGAATATCCTTAAACCCAACAAATTTACCTACCTAAACACTCTAGCTTACACTATTAAAACTTAAGAGATAAAGTATCTCATGGCATGTCTCTTATCAATGCAGTAAAGATAAGAAAAAAAGGCCTGAGTTTAGGTGCGCTAAATTTCTATCTTCGTGGGTTTTCAGGGGGAATTTTAAAATGTTTTTCTTCAGTCTTCAGTCTGCTGAATGTTGGGAAAATTGTACAATTAGTTGCATCCATACCAAATAAGGATTATCATGTGCTAGTGGAGATAAGAAATGACATTGCTACATCCCAGAGGTACTCCTTGAGAATGAGCTAAATATAAAAGATCTAATTGTCTACTTACGTAAGTTTAAAAACGTCAGCTTTTGCCAATGCTTTGAAGGGAAGTCAAGAGCTCTCATCAAGAGACATATTCTCTACAGGCACTGGCACACCACCAATTAGGGCTTCTACCTACTTCAGATTTATAGCAAGAAGTGCCACAACACAGATTCCTGGCATAAGCAAGGAGATTGTGTGATTCTCAGGATGTAGTTGATATTCCAGTTTTCCATCAATTCAGTTTTGCCCTGTAACGTTATCTAGACTGTTGTACTCATGTAGGTCTATTTCCAGACCATTTCTTCCCCCTCTCTGTGTTTGCTTGTCTCCTGTGCATGTTCAACCAATCTGTAAAGCTCTGAAAAGCACCAGTTAGGCAGTGACACTGACACTCTAACACTGTGCCTGAGGACCTTTCCTGGAGTTCTCACCTTTACCTCTGAACTAATGATACGTAAATATCATCACTTCAACCTTCATAGCTTAAGAAAATCAAAGCATCCTGAGGGCAAATGTAGGTATAAAGGAAAGCCATTTATGTCTTCACTCAGCTGAACTCACATAATAAACCTGTGCCTCAGGCATTTTAGCTGTCATTTTAATGTGTCAAGTGAACTGGTTATTGGCTTATTTCAGAGAGGGAACTGTCTCATTGGGAGGGGACATCTTGACTTATATGTGACCTGGCTTTCTCCCTGAATAGCCAGACTTTGATTCAAATGCAAATATCTCCAGGGCAGCTTTCAACATGATCAGTGTGTAAAAGCCATCAATAAAAGAACCAAAAAATGACTAAAAAATAATAAATGTCAAACATGTGAGATGTCCATTAGTTTCTTCCTGACCTAGATCCATAAAATAGAAAGCAAACAGCAGGTGCCTGGCAAATTGATCTTCAGAAGTGCTTAGAAAGCTTAACCTTCCTGTGCTTAGTCATTTACATCACTCCACTGTGTGTTCAGTCCATTGAACAGTTCCAGCTCTCTGTGCTTTTCACCTTTTTATTTATGGAAAAGAGCATCTAATTGACCAAACTCTGCACTATGGTTCTCATTATTCCAGCTTTGTTCATCAGGAGAGAGATGCACAAAAATTAACAACTTAGCAGAACTTTAATCTTCTGCACCACCTATGGAAATTTATGCAACAGTTAGAACTAGCAGCAGAGACAATTTTTCAGGCAAGTTCATACTAAAAAAATTTGAAAACATATCTATGGCGTGAGGGAAGTTTCAGGTGCAAATTGAAATCCTTGGCCTGTGCCTTATATGGAATATCCCAGAGTTACCAGGAACACTGTGCTACCACAGACATTCTATTCCTTAAAGACTTAAAAGTATTAAACATTTTGCAGGGTGGACTCTGCCTAAAGAAGTACTAAATGAGTGTGAAGCCTTCACTTTCCTGTTTTAGTGAAAGGATTAAAGCTCTAGTAACTTCCAATCCCTAAGTAAATCTGCACAGGCAGAGTACAGTGAGTCCCATCTTCATGCTGAGCTATTTTAGCAGGGACAATTAGACATAGCAAACCTAACTGCAGTGCATTTTCTCTGACAGAGATAGCCATGAGAAGGCAGGAATGGCACCAGAAGGCAAACTCCTTCGACTGGAGGCAGAGTGGCAAGCTCTGTTCTCAGCTGAGGACTTCAGAGGAAGCTCTTCTCCTCCACTTGCAGTGCTACTGTGAACAGAATCTGACCACTCCTTTCCAGGGTACTTGTCAAATCACATCAGCAAGAAAAAGACAACCTAAATATCTTCTTGCTTTGCACTCTCCACTGCCAGATTTCTTCAGAAGATACTTACTGTTGTGTGTGTGCACTCCATAACAAATAGTAATTTGTGTAAAAAAGCTGTTAAGTTGTATTCATTTGAAAACTCTCCTTTGGACCTCAGTATCAAAAATTAACTTTTTCTGTAATGTTTGTCAAAAAAACTGGGAATTTTAAGTGGTCTTCTTTGCACAAAGACGTTCAGGAAGGTTGTTATGCTTAAATGGGATTTCTTGTATTTGAGTTTCAGCCCATTGCTTTTTTGTCCTTTCTTCAGATATCCCTAAAAAAGAGTTTGGCCCCATTGCTTTTTGACACTCATTATACACATTGACAAGACACCCCTCACAAAGCTTCTCTTCTCCAGACTAAACAAGGCTTAGTTCTCTCAGCCTTTCCATGTTTGAGATGAACCAAGCCCTCACTCATCCTCATGGTCCTTCACGAGGCTTGCTTTTGTAGGTCTGAGTCTCTTAGACTGGAGAACCCAGAACTGAACCCAGGTTTCCAGATGTGTCTCAGCACCGCTGAGTGGAAGGACAAGGATCACCTCTTGACTGTGGAAAGGCTCTTCCTAATGCAGCCCAGCAGGCTGTTGTCCTTTGCTACCATAAGGACACATTGCTGGCTCGTGGTCAACCTGGTGCTCATCTACACCCTCAGAAACCTTTCTGATGTCTCCTTCCAGCCAGCAGCCACTGATACCCTGTACATAATACAGACAGGTAAACAGATACAGGGAAACAGCCCTCAACTCATGCCTTTACAAGGATATTAATTAATTGGACAAGAAGAAAAAAACAGTCAAAGATCGAATCCCAGGATTACAGCAAATGCATCCTGGTAGCCTAAAGAGGTATCAAAAACAAAATCAAAACAAAACAAAAAAATAGGCAATCAAGTTATCAAGTTGCCACAAACAGAGCTTGCTCCGGAAGGAAATACTAGATACAAAAGGGTTCTCTATTGCAGCAGGAAGCATCATCACAAAAAAGCAGTGCCTGCAATACAAACAAAGCAAACCCAGAAATTAGACACAAACTTTAGGCCACTGAGACAAAGAACAGGATTTCTTTTATCTGTTGTTGGAGGCACAGACACCATGTCCTTGAAGATAAAAGGTACAGCAACCTTGTCACAGCTACTTTCTTCAATTCATTCCATGCCCTGATCCAGTCTGATCATGTACATTTTATGTATATTACTCCGTGCTTAGATCCTATTTTTAGGTTGGATGAACCAGTTTCCTTCCAGTGCTGTAGTTCATCCAGGGATAGTTTGTTCCAAGGACTATTCTGTATACAGAGCATGCAAGAGTTGCTCTGTCACTTTGAACACCATTTGCTCTACACACTATTCCATCAGCATCCCAGCAAGTCCTGCAGCCTCAAACACTCCTTACCCTCCTACAGGCTGTGCTCCAGCCCCTTTGAGTCCCAAGCCATTCTGCACAAGTTCTGAGGCCACACTGAACAGGAGGGCAAAGACTTCTCTCTCCTGACAGGGACCAAGCAGGTTCCTGTAATGCTGGGTGTCATTCCAGCCAACACACAGCATAAGCACATCTGCGCACCATCAGCAGAAAATAAAAACTACTATGTGTGTGTTAAACCTACCCTAGCAGAGGCAGAGAGGCTGAAGAGAGTGAGGAGAAGAGAGGGACACAGCCCTGCTCTTTACCAGTGCACGCTACAAGAGAAGCACATTTCAACACAACACTGCAGCCACTGACTCCACTGGAAGTGGAGATCTATTTAAGATGTATTTACACTTCAGTGGCTACTGTCACAAGTTCTGCAAGAAAATCAAGAGATGTGAATTAACACAAAAAACGTGGGGTCTAATAAACACCTCAGAGATAGTTCCTTTAGGAAGGAAGGGAAAGAGACACTGGAGTTCTCCCTAGAATGCTGGTGGAACAAAGTGGAAATACAACTTAAATACATCTTAAAATACCTGCACTGAGATCTCTCTCTAAAGATGTTTTAAAAGAGCACTTTTATTCCTAACTTGGTTGACAAAACATAAAAAGCAAACAAGACAGGGATGTAAGCACATTATTCCAACACTGGCATGAACAGTGTAGCTCCCCTTCACTATTTGTTTCTTACATTATACTGTGCAGAGTTCTCACACATGATCAGCTTTTGGGAACCTCTGCTACCACTGGAGTTAAGAGGTCACACACATGACTTAGAAACACAGTAGCTGTGCTTCAGTAAGGCCATGCTATTAGCAGCCTGAAAGTAAGTAATTCCTATGGTTTCTATATAGAAGTTATCAATAAAGATGAATAAGGCAAATACCCATAACTCTCTTTTTACTTTGCTGCAGGTAGAAATTGATAGCCTTTGAGTAACTATGAAATAGAGGAGGCAAGCTTTGCAAGTTACACCTGAAAGGAATGCATTGCAGACTCAGAATGCTCAATGAAACTTCCAATTATAAAGCAATGAATGAAAAATTCATGTAAATGCTTATTGCCAAGGGCATTACAAATCTAAACATTACGATTAAGATCAAAGTTTATTTCCCTGGGAGAATATTCATTGAAGCAATCAAGAAATTTTTGCATAAATCCCATTAACTTTCTATAGCAAAACCAAAACACCCAAATATAACTTCCTAACCAAATTATGATCTTGGCTCTTGAACAAATAAGCATTATCACTTAAAAAGAATGACAAGTTTATGGCTGGAAAATAATGCTCAGGAAGCCGTATAAAGCAGCATCATTTTAAACAGCCATCTCTCTTGATTTGAACCAAATGAATATTTTAAACTATCTTTCTTACAATACATTGATCAAGCCTTGCATTCTGAACACAGCAAGGAAAAATTGTCTAAAAGTCAATATTCTTCCAACAGTATATCTGAGAGGCACATCCTTCAACATCACAACCTGTCCTTCATCTGTGCAAAAGTCTGACTGACTCATGGTAGGTGAATAACGATGTCTCGTCTAGCACTACTGAAACATGGTTTTTTAACAGAAGGATGGCATTTCTACAATACTGAACTCTGCATTCCAAAGTTCATTTCTTACTGTTAAAGCAGAGGTTTAGTTCATATGCCTGAAATGATGTTTGACAGCTCAGACTGGTGGGAGTTGCCATCAGTCCTTTGGTACTCAGTTAACGGCTGTGAACAAGAAACTCCAGCTGACAAAGTCTATATATGAATCCTTACTGTTTGTTCCAGTCCTGTCAATACAATGCAGACAATGATAATCAAGAAATGGTTTTCTAAAAGGCCTATATAATTTTTGTGGAAAAAAACCCCACCAACTTTTAAGGAAACTCCTCTAAGAGTTGAAACCTTCTTAGGAAGCTTTCCACACCTGATTCCCCCTCCTGTGAGATGAAGAGAAGAGGTTTGCTTTCACTGAAAAAGGTGATGGCTACTTTGGATCTGCTACCTGCATTAGCACACTACTCCAAATACCTCTTCTACAGATTACTTATGGTCTTGAGCATGTCATATATCCTTTCACTGTCTGCAAAATTTATTTTACATAACAAAATACCTACAGAAATACACTGAAATGGCTCAGTTACACACACACATTATAGAGATATCTGACTGAAAGAAACCATGTCTTGGGATGGGAGAACATCAGAAATGGTTCCATGCTTTTTACTGATACACACAAGACTTTCCCCAGTAACTCTGCCAGGAGCAAAAGAACATCAGTTTCATACTGTAAAAGTTAAAAACAAAAACTTGGTCAGTGACACTCTGCTTTAATCTGAAAGCAGTTTGCAGAATTGCCATGATGAGAAGTAATCGTGTGTGTTCATTAGTCAGACTGCAATGAACAAAATACAATTTCCTCTAGTAATACTGCATTCTGCCTTCACCAGGGGAGAGTTAACAAGAAAAAAAGAAAACACATTCTTACAACAAGGAACTATTGAAATAACTTAAACATTGTCTTGTAGAAGGGGCTGGATAGGTTTAAATAGATAAGATCATTAGGTACAATTTACCCCCAGGATTCTGAAAGATTTAAGAGATACTAAAAACTTGCTTTCACTTCCACCTGAACTTCAAAGTACATGAAATGTTAGCCTTTAAAACTAATTAAAAACAAATCTCAAACCCAACAACTACAAAAATAAAAACAAACAAACAAAAAAACCCCAACACCTGAAAGAAGAAGCAGCTTACTGGGGAAAATATCCACTCGTGAAAATATCTCAGCCCTTGCAAAAGGTCATTTTCACAGGGGAGAATGAATACATCAGCTGCTTCAGTTCTGTCTTCAAAGACTATTTGGAAAGACTTTCATGTATGTCTGATTAGGAAAGGTGGAATACAGCATCCAAGGAACTAGCAGGGATTTCTAGCTCACTATTTCTTTAGAGGCTTTTAAAAATCAAAGCAGAAATTCAACTTTCTGTTTCATTTCCAGTATTTTGGACAGAGATTGAAAAAGTCTGAGACCGACAAACTAAGAGAAGTTAAACATTATTGTCCCATGCTCTAATCAGTTTGGGATATTCTCTTTCAAAAAATGTCACAGACACAAAGACAAAACATAACTAGCTGCTTGTGCACATAGGACTTTAAAAGATGCAGGGAGTGGAAGTAGGATGCACAATACAAGAAATGCCCAGAGGCTGCCATTCTTTGAACTGCATTCTGCTCAATGCTCCCACAGCTCCAGCAGCTCTCAGGATGATCAGCCCTAACCGTAGGAGAAAAGGACCAGAAAGAGGAGAAAGAAAAACCAAACCAGTGAACTTTCCTGTTTTCCTGTTCAATTGCTTCTTTTCTGGTCAGTTCAGCAACTAAGTTCCTGGATAGCAGATTTCAAGTCAGAATCAAGTCCTTCTATTGAGTTCAGTTAGACTTGATAAGAACCTATCAATATGACTCAACCTCTTTAATAGAACAGAAAAAAAAATAATTCTGGAATAGAAAACATTCAGCTTTCTTGGTAAAATGAAATCCTGAAAGTAGATATGCTGCATTTCTCCTCAAGATACATCTGGACAGAACAATTATCACGTCCCAGTTGTATTATCTTGATAGATAAAAAATTCACTAGGGCTTTTTCCTATTTCTCAGAATTGGATTTGCTGCTTGGATTAGAACTCGGCAAAATTGTTATTTTCACATCTTAAGTTACCATCCAATATGAAAATTTGTCTACACAGTGATACCTGTAATATTAGTTCTTAGAGTAGCTGAGTTCTGAGTTACATGCCACAAAAGTGCTGAGAGTAGAGTTGTTTCTGTGAACCAAGAGCTGTAGATAGTGAGAAACTTTTGGGCGCACCAGATTTCAATAAACAAGAATGAGTTCAGCAGAGAGCAAGCTGAGATGTTCAGGGCTGGAACACTTTCCCTATGAGGAGAAGCTGAAGGAACCTGGCTTGTCAAACCTGGAGAAAACAAGGCTTCAAGCAGGACTTAAGAGCATCCTTCCACATAACGTTATCAACAACAATAAACAGGCTCTTCACAACAGTGCATGATGGAAGCATGAAGCAGCCATAAATTGAAGTAAGAACATTTTGGACTAAATATAATGAGAGGGAAAACCTCAAGGACAATAAAACAGTGGAAGGGGTTGCCAAAGCTATGTGGTCTCCAAGCTTGTAGGTCTTCATGACCAGACTGAATAAATCCACGAGTAATCTGATCTGATCTTGTAGCTGTCTCAGCAGGAGGTTGGATAAGAGATCTCCTGTGGTCTCTTTCAACCTGAATTACCTAAAATTCCTTCAATTTTTAGGCAGGTTTATATGTCAAAATTAATATTTTGCAAAAAATAAAAAAATTAAAAATACATCACTACTTAGACTGCAGTACATATAGCAAATGAAATTTTATGTAACAGGGCAGAACTGAAAAAAAAAAATAAAATTACAACCTTCTAGAAAGATTAGAAGAAGGTTTAATTTACATGCTAATTCCACCAACTAGCATCTTTATTTTCAAGAGCAGGGTTGTTCCCTCAGCTTATTAGTAGCATATTTGCATGAAAATGTGATCTATGCTTCTTCACCACTCATTCATCTGCTCCTCCTGATTATGTCTCATTTGAAGCCACAGTCTGCAAATAACTGTTATGCTACAGAGAGATGATGTTGAGTTCAAGCAGAAAAAAGTTACAAGAGAGAGGATACTTAGAAAGAAATATTATTTTTTCCCCTGAACATCTGTTTGTCCATAAAAACTCAAAAGGATTTAAGAGTAAAGGAAAATACAACTGAAAAAAATCCTGCAGTCAAATAAGAACCTTTCCATAAGGCAAAAGCACCTGAACCAACCATCGTCCAAAAGAGAATTTATCAGAAAGATGGAAAAAGACTCATTATGAAGGCCTGTAGTGACAAGGAACAAGGATTTGAAACTGGAAGAAGAAAGACTTAGTATGGATCTAAGGAAGAATTTTTTTTACAATGAGGGTGGGTGGGACAGTAGAACAGGTTACACACAGGAAACATGGATGCCTCATCACTGGAAGTGCTCAAAGTCAAGTTAGACAGGGTTCTGAGGGACCTGAAAAGTTATAGATGCCCCTGATCATGGCAGGGGGCCTCAACAAAGTGATCCTTAAAGGTCTCTTTCAACCCAAAAAAATGTAGGATCCAATTAAGAGATGGGATTAGAATAAATCTTGCCTCCCCAGAGAAATCTCTTTGCGAATGCTTTTGAATTGTGCCCATTGACATGGGTTTTCCTAAAGCAAAAACTTGCTAAAATGTTTGCTCATATGACAGAAAATCCTAAGCTCAAGGGCAAAAATATTCCTTCTTGGGAAGTATAGCCCAACATTACATTGAACTGTGTAATTTGAGTAAGAGCAAAATAGCTCTGATCCCTTCAAACTAGCAGGTAGAAATTAAGACTACTGATCAAAACAGTCTTTCCTGATCTGTAAAACTTTTCCGAGCACTCAGTCTTAGGGTAAGCTTGGCTACCAGTTTTACAAAAAAGGCAGTAAGAGTACAAAAAAGTAAAGATGAAAGAAAGTACAAAAAGAAAGATGAAAGTTTCTTGAATATTATGAAATACAATGATTTTTCTGTTCCACATATGCCGATAAGACAAATTTCTTTGAGAATAAGGCGTGTTTTTTCAATTGTTTTTTCACTTACTCAATTTTTTATAGAAGTAAATTCCTCTGGAAATATTTTTTCAATATTTTCTGGTGTAAAACAAAAAGAAGTTGGGACATTATGCAACAAATAAAAATATTTGCAATGGATACATATCACCATCACTACTTTCTAGTAATAACATATAAATCCTAAAAGCTTTCAAAAGTTTCTTATCTAGAAATAAAGTTGATATCACCAGTAAAAAAAAGGCAATGTCTTTCAGAACTCCATCTTCTAGTCTTACCAGCATATCCTCCTTTCCTTGCTTTGCCAAGCAAGCTGACCTAGATTTCGAAACAAACAGGATCTAAAAATAGATTATTTGCTAAAATAAGTGTTGCACAGAGACCTCTGCAGTCAGCAATACTCTAAATCTCATAAGGACATTCTGCTGTAAAAACATGGCATTTTTGTGCCAAACTTCAGCTTAATGCATCTCAGTTATGAAAATATGTTCTCTTTATTTCAGTGTGGTAAGGTGAATAAGGTCCTAAAATATACCATTACTGTTGTGACATTTGCATTAAAGACTTAGCAGAATATATAGAGTGAAATTCTTGGCTCTACTGATATTCACAGAAATGTTACCATCAACACTGAAAGCTCAAAGTTTCCATTAAAAAAATTAATTCCCACTGGCAGAGTCTAGAAGCTGGCCCTTAAAGCCAGAACCAGCCTTCAGGTCTTATCTTTCCAGAGGTAGCCTCTAATTTCTTCAGCCCCTTTTTTACTAACCACTATCTTGAAAACTTCTGCGTATGATTACTTTGTTTTTTCCTTTGCTTCATCTTCAGCTTTGGCTCTTGGGCACAATAGAAGCCAGGACTTGCCTCAAACTTCCTAACACTGAAGTCAAATCTCCTTCAGTTGTTTCTGTGTGATGGCATTTTCAGAGCCATGGCCCACACAGTGTCCTTTGAAGAATCAACATCTTAACTCAGAGAAAAACACAGGAGAGGTGATTCTGTTTTCTCAAAAGACTTAGTTCATTTGCAAGCCCTTCTCATTTTTGATCAGAAAACCCTACTCACAGCAGGGCTTGACATGACAAAATATTTAAAAGTTCACATCCCACACTACCCACTGAAACAGTGGGCAACTCTAGGCTAGAGCTGAGCTACAGAACTTTGTTAGGTCTGTTTCTTTTCCAAGGTAGAAGAAAGGCTTCATTTGGTGCTGTAGGCAGAATTTATTATTCCACCTTCCACTGGCCACTAAACTCTTTACTTTTCAGTGACTTGGTAACCCATTCAAAAAATAAAACTAACTGCGCAAGAACTTCAGTTTGTACAAATTAATGTGGCTCCACTGAATTTATTGAAGGATCAAAAAGACAGTCCAACAGAAAATTTGTCCTGGCTGTTTTAGATGTGGTATTTAGATGTATTAATGTGATTATGGTTGATACTTGTTCTTGCTGTCTCTCAGATTCAGTTTCCTGCTGTGAGAAATATTTGATGCACACTGGTAGTTGTAAATGAAAGTGCCCACAGTAATGGTAGGTGAAATTAAGCCAATATCAGAGGCTGTCTGCTGATTCAACCAGAGAACATCTGAAGCCTGCTGCCAAATTTGCTTTATATATATTTTTTTTTTTTAATAACTACAGTGACTGCTACATTCAGAGTGACCAAAAAAAATCACACAACATAGCAACAGTGCTCACATCCTCCTGGCTGTATAAGACTAATTTTTTCCCCACATTAAAATAAAGCCATCCCACAGGGACTTCAGCTGAGCCAACTGCGTGACCAATTCTAGCTGGGGCAGGACCAGCAGGATTTAGCCCAATATTGTTTCTAACAGATATGCAGGACGCTGGAACATTGGGCTGAGCTACATCATGCAAGAAAGTCGATCTGTGTCAGGTCTTTGACCACCACAATTTCACTGTAATGTCTAATAACTGAGTGATTTCAGGAACTTCTTTCTACCTACTTACACTACCCTTCAGGAAAAAGAGTGGCTCAGACTGTAGCCTGGGAAAATCAATGCCAAATCCAAATTATTTCATACTTGCTGGAGCTTTGACCCAAGAGCTAAATTTCACTTTCAGAATTTTAGATTAAAATATCACACAAAAAACCACAGAGCATCCAAAAGGTGCAGTGAAAGAATAGAAGATCTGTGCATGCATTACTCCATGCACACAGACATTCTAAGCACAAACAGATGCCTGTAAATGAAGTGAAATGCCAGTGAACAAGCAAGGCTGGGATCAGAGTGGAATCCCAAATAAGCCTACATTTGCCTGCAGACTGTAGGAAACTTCCCTCACCAGCACAGAAAAACACAGGAGAAAAATGAAAAACACTGTCACAGTAAAATAAAAAACTCAAACAAGAAGTCCCCACATGGAATTGCTCCATGTTTAACAGTCAATCTTGCTAATGTGAACCTTCCTAATGTGAAAGAAAGCCCTACCTTTCCCAAGAGCACAGACCTCCAGTTCTTTGCAACCCTTTCTGATTTTCCCATGTAGAATTACAGACTGCTGCATGTTCAGATATGTGTGGATTAGCAACAATGCCAGGGATCTTGCCATCATCAGCTCAGCTTCCCGAGAACTTTGTAAGCCTTGCAGAGAGGATATTGCACAGCCTTCCATTCAAAACGGAAGATGATCCAGTAAAAAGCTGTAATGATGAAAGGTTGAGCCTTTACTTCTGGGTGCTGAGATCCTATTCAGCAGTTTTGGGGATGAACTTTTCTTGAATGTTGACCCTAGGCACTAGTTTGTCCTTTTTTTTTCAGATTTTCCACATATATTTTAAGTCCTGATTAGAACTATTATGAACAGAGCAGTAAATGGTAGCTAGGGATAACAGATGGCTGAAGCCAAATCAGGAAATCTGGGGGCTCAGAGGGGTAAGAAGAGGGGGGCAGTGTCAAGGGGAAAAAGGGTCAGAAGAGGACCAAAGTTCCAACAAGAATGAGGAATAAAGGCAAAAAAGGAATTACAGATTTTTACTTGTGGAGACAGGCCTCTTGGATCCTTTTTGTGTCCCAGGCAATGGGACATTTGCTAGGGACCCAAGGGTCTAAATCTAACCATTCAGTAGAAAGATTTCAATGAGTATCAGATGGGATGCTAGTAGCAGGTAGGAATTCAGATTTCACTTATTTTAAGCATAAGCTAAATTTTAAATTATGTGTTCCCTGAGAGATATCAATTGCACATTCCATTTAGGGACATAATTGCATCAGCTGTAGTTTCAGAAAGCAGAATCTCTTCTTTTTGCCAGTGTCCTCCCTGACAATCTATCATTTTAACCAATGCAATTAGGATGAGAGAAAATTGAGTATTTTCTAGGTTTAGTTTCAAAACAACTTCTAAGTAGGTCATGTGAATTACAGTATCTGCCAAAAGGTCAAGTTAGTGTGATTTAATCAAACGTGGCCAGCGGGGACAGTTTGCAGAAGTCACATAAAAACACTTCACCATACGTCAGCACATCAATATGCTTATTCTAAAATATGCATCCTTTTTTGAGCCCATGAAAATAAACCCTCAAGAAAATAACATGAATTTTGAAAGAATAAAAGATTGCTTGCTACGTACTATTATTGGTCAAATAATAAAACACCTAAATCCATCCCATACATCTACAAAAGCAAGCCAGTCCTGACAAATGGCCAGAACCAACAACAAATGAAGCAGCATTATAATAGATATTATCAGAGTTGACACACAGTTGTTTATTTTAAAGAAAATCTGTTTTCTTTTATTATAATATAAATACTATAAGTTCCTCATAATGTATATAAAAATCTGAGAGATAAAACAAATGAAGATTCAATACATACAAAAAATATCAAATATATTTTTGCATATTTTTCCCTCATAGATAGCAAAGTTACTGCTTTGCATACATGCTAATTTAAAAAACCATTTATGTGAATGCGTTTCATAAATATACCTTAAATTATTTACAATATGTTATACTAGCTGCTGTGTTCATTTATTTTCTATAGATAAAATTCTCTAAGCACCATCAATATGGAGTATGCTTTTCAGTCACGTGCAAGTTTTTCTTACCATAATTAATTTGGCATTACAATTAAAATGAACATGTAGCTGCATGTGCCAGCTCTCTACCTATTATTAAATTAGCTACTTACTCAAAACAAGCAAAACTGCTGATCCTGGCAAGTAAGCAAATTTTAAACTCACCCTCCTGATGGCAATAACTGTCACACTGTCTCATTTATCTTTAGATAAAAAAATTTAAAAAAATCAACTCCTAAATAAACACCCCCTGCTTTCAAGAAACCAACATAAAGCCATGTCCTAGAGTTCACATTCAAGGCCCTTTTTTCACATCTGTTAAGTTCAAAGAGAAGGAAGGCTGCCACATAACCTACCAAAAACAATGCATTTCTTTCTCCTTCACCATGTGGATTTGCTGCAGATATTCCAATAACCAATAGCTAAAACCTTAAAATGAAGGACCTTGTCATTCAGTGTAATCTAGGCAAAGAACTAATGAATATGCTGCAGATGGTAACCACGACATGCATAAATATGTAGAAGTGTAGTAAATCAGTGGATTATGATCCAGGATGTCTCAACATGACACTCATTCTGACATGCCACAAGAATATTGCACTGCAGAAAGGCTATTTCCTCTGAAGCAAGGCCAAGCTCTATATTTTTTGTGGAAGCTAATATATTTCAGTTCTAGAACTTTGACTTTAAACCAAGTGCTATCTCTGCATGTTTGCTATGTTCCCTCTGTCCTGAAACTCATGGCAACATGTCCCCATGTTGAGGTCGATACAGTCACACTGCCATTGACTTTAAAATATGTGTGATTAAATCCCTCAGGCTTTTTTCATAATACATTCTTTACATCAGTGAAAGGATCAATGTGGGGAACACTAATTTAACAACTCAGTACAGCCAGTGCTTTTTTTGAATAATTAAGGAGCTCAGCATCCAATTCATTGCTGGTGGGAGGGCAATTACTCTGAAAACTATGTACACAATTTCCAATTTCGTGTATTTCTTCATCACACATTTACATTTAAATTTACATTTAAATTTTTCTGCCAGCAGCTAGAGGACATGTTATATACATACAAATAGGTGAAATTGTAATTCATATCACATCTGGCAGAAAAACTTGATTTTTGAGGGTTTTCTGGCCTTGATATCAGTATAAGTTGGCAACTGGGAAAACATTTAACATCTTTTTATTCACTCAACTCTTTTGATTCAGAAATTCTCCAAGAGATCTGACATCTAATTATCATACTTAAACAATAAATTCAGTGTAGATATAATGAAGATATGTATTTTATTCAACAGAATAAAAACAGACTCAAAAACACATTATAAACAAAGAGCAGCAAACAAGTCTCCTAATGAGTCTCAGCACATTGTGCAAACCTGTAACTGCCTCTTATGTATTTCTATGTTTCTGGCAGCTCCATTTCAGCTTTAGAGAGAACAGCTTACCAAAGTTTAGAAGGCTGTCAGCAGGCACAAAGGAACCTCTCTGTATTGACTCTATCAAGAGAATATCAGCACCAGTGGTTTATATGATCCTCACCATTAAACAGCATTAAAAAGACCCCAGAAATGTTTCACTGCCTATCTTGCAGTGAACAAAACCAAATCCCTTGTACAATGTAAACACTACTGTCAGAAGAGGTATTTCAAGCTAGTGCAATAAAATATTCCCAGAAGCATAGCAGGGATTAAAAATTACTAAACGCAGGGTTTTTTCACAACACTGACCTCCTCCAACTTGGAGAGGAGCAGAGCCCAGTAGAGACACAAAAGGACTGGCTGCCCTTGCATTCCCTACACACACTTACACCTGCACATTTCAGCAGCTTCTAATTTTCTGCCCTACAAACTACAACTATTGGGACATTTTTTTTACTGCATCTTTGCACAAGAGGGAGGGGCTAGACAAACTTATGCATTAATCCTTCTTCTGATGAAAAATGGAAATTTTGTCTCATTGATGTCATTGGCTTCATGCTGTGCAGTTCACCAGTTTCTTCATATCTGGGCAAATGGTATAGAAAGGCAAACAGATTAGGCTCAGTTCAACAGGACAGAACACATTTCAATACCAGTGCAGAGAAGTTTCAAGTAAGTTGTAGAAGAATGATATGTAAGTAAGAGTTACTAATGCTTAAAAGTTTTACCAAGAGGCTAATGCTGATGTGGGTGAAGTCTTCCCTGCATAGCAATTTTCATTTTTCAGAACACCAGTCAGGACAATTTTAGCAATAAAACAAAAATCTCAAGAGGCACATTGGTTTTTTTTTCCCCTCCTAGATAGGCAATGTGATTTACATAAGCAGTAAACAGAATCCTTGACTGTTTTCAAGACTGTTCCCAGGATATTTGATCAGCCTGTAAGTAGTTCAGACTACTAGGGAAATCTCAGTTTTGGTTTCGGGGTATTTGTGATTTTTGTGTGTGTGTATAAATAAATATATATATTTCTATGAAGCAGCCTTGATTTTATAATTACTCTGGCTTGTACTTTATCTTAAAGCCACAAATATTTGTACGTAAGTCAGTAGCATTTGTCATTTGTTTATTACTCATTACAGCTGGCAATGGCTGCATGAGTAAAAAGTAAAATGGAATAACGTTTTCATCAGTTACACAGCAACAAACATAAAACCCACAGATGCTTCCTCAGAGCTTTCTTCAATGGGAAAACTCCAGCAGTTTCTTCGACCACTTGATGCAGACAGATTACAGATCATTCAAGTGCGTAGACTTGACCTTTGTGCCCCTTCTATTAATTTACATCATGACTTGACAGTGCCTATTTAGCCTCAAAAGACAGAGCATTTTTGTAGTCAGGTCCTGTGAAGCCTCTGTTTCCAAGACTAGAGGACTGAAACCCACTCATACACTGAAAAACTAATTAAAAAACAGAACAAACATAAACACTCCATTTCACAAATTGAACTTTTTCTGAAAGTCTTCTTAATTACTCACCTGGCATTATACATTAATTTATTTCATTAGAAGCCTTGACATATCATTATGGGTGGAACTACGGAAGTGAACAGCTACCAACAGAGGCAACACAGAGCATTCTGCAGAACCTGGCAAAATCAGACCGTAATTTGCAATGCTGATAGCTGCAGTAATTAAACAAATGCGTATTCCTTAGTGCTGTGTACAAGTGTATTTGATTATGTTCTCAACAGTTCTGCTGTACATTTGATCTAAGCCAATAAATCCAGAAAAACAGGAACTTAAAATTTTCCTAACTCCCTATGATTCTGCATTTACTTAATGCTTTACACAGACTAGAGATAATTATTTTCATTTTTTTCAGGAAGAAAATCTTTGGTCCCAAGCACTACTTTCCAGATAAATTTGATATGAAGAATATTGTAATTCTCAGAGTTGAAGGTGAGCTTCTGAAACAACCAGATTTTTGCATATCTAAGGAAATAATTTCTTTAGCAAGATCTACGTATCACTCTGTCTTGCAGAATTATTGCATAATTTATGTTATTAAATTTACAGGTAATTGTTTCCTACTCAATTGATTATATCTTCTGGAGGGTTGACTGTTCCACTGATAAAAAAATATTTCCTCTTCATGGTTATCAGAGAGTGCCAGGTGAAATAGACAGAAAACTACCAGCCAGCTGTTTTGTTTGAATATTAAGAAAAGTGAAAATTAACTTGGGGATTTGGGTGATGGAAAATTTGTTTGTTTACTTCCTTGTTTGGTTTTTGTTAATATCCAACACCTAAAATGAACTTTACATGTTACTTCTTTGAACAGACCCACTCTTGGAAATCTTCGAAAAATATTTTTGAAGAAAGAATTACAACAGTTTGTTATGTCGAAGGATCAAATGGCAAAAGCTCAGGAATGTCTGTTTAGGCAACCCAAGAATTTATCACCTTTCAAGTATATTTTACATCTTATTTTTCAAGTACATAAACAGTTTTCCACTAGCTTTTGGTCTGAAAAGCAGGTTGAAAGACATTTGACAGGATTCTCTTTTGACATCACAGATGTAATTAAAAACACCAGAAATAGGAGCAATTTTTGCAAACAAATTGCAGTTTCATATCAAAACCAAAACAAGCAGCACTGCATCTGCAGAGCTTTATCATCCATCACACATAAGCAATGGAGGATAACAGTATAAATACCATACTTTTTACACAGAAGTGCATCCTACCATGAAAAACTGAAAACAAGAATGCCTTCAAAGTACAGTACGTCCTTTGTCAGCACAACAATAAATATGAACAGCAACAGCTTGATGCTAGATCTGGCAATGGGGTGGGATGGTGTGCTGTTTGTGTCAAAAAAGTTGTAATAGCTTCTGTTCAAGGCATATTATTAGGAACTCTTAGCTTTCAATAAGGCCAACAAAGAGCACCACAGTACAACTAATAATTGTTAGGCTCCAAAAAATATGCAGAGAGTAAAATGCTTGTGAAGTTACTGAAGAATAACAGCACAAGATTTTGATGTATTTTTTTCTTACAGCTTCTCTGTAGGCACAGAAAGGCTATTATATCTGTTTCTAAGAAACTAGAAATGGAATGGGCAATGAGGTGGGTGACTGAGGGCCTGACATGCAAAAATGGAGAGGTATCTAAAGGCTGCTAAACCATCTAAGCAGTTCAGATACCTTTTAACCATTTAAATTATAGGACTACTGCTGTATTTAGCAGATATGTATTTAAGTGTCCATTGGTTTTTGGTTTTTTTTTTAATTTTTTAATGTAAATGGTTCCGCATTTTTCTTCTATATGACTGTAAGAAGCCTCTGTTGCTGAGATTTTTCTGCCTGGATGATCCAAAGTACCCATTTATTACTGAGGAAATAATATTCTGTGATAGTCCTGAACTCTTCTGACGTTTTCCAGATTGCAGGCAGAGTGTGGCTCTGCTGGTAAAATAGATGGAATATTCAGAGGTTCTGTGTGACTGGCATTTTCCAGGCACACAGGAGCTCTGCACATATGGGTGCACCTGTGGTGTAGCAGACAGGAGAAAGAGCAGGTGAGGAGTAAGGCATGCAGAACTGCTCCCTTTCCTAGGAATGTTCAGATGCAGCAGAGCACACAGAAGGAGCTGTTACTGCCACAGTGAGTGCAAAAGATGAGCTCCACTCCATTTAGAACAGTTTCCCTAACTCTCAGCTCTGAAATCCTTCTCCATATCAAGCCAAGCTATTTAGGGCTGGCAGTAGAAATGGCATTTAGCTCTCTGTGCTCCCTTTGCTTTCTGTAAGAGCTCTGAGCCAAGCTCCTCACCACCATGGCACAGAGGAGATGAGCACCAGCACACAGGTTGCAAATCACATCACACAATCATAGAATATGCTGAGTTGGAAGGCACACACCTAGGGCCATCAAGTCCAACTCCTGGCCCTAAGCAGGGCAACCTAAAAGTCACACCATGGGCCTGAGAGCATTGTCTAAACACTTCCTAAACTCTGTCAGCCTTGGTGCTGTGAGCACCCTGGGGAGCCTGTTCCAGTGCCCAACCACTCTCTGGGTGAAAAACTGCTATGGTACTGCATGTCCTCAACAGTAAACCAACTCCATGGTTTGGCTTGGAGAATAGAGCACACACTGAAGACAGGGAATTCAGGTAGGATCTGTGCAGGAGTACAGGCACCAACTTGCTGAAAATAGCTGCCTGGCCATTCATGGGACACACTGGGAGGGGTGGCAGTTCCCAAGGGAGATACAGGAAGGCAGTAAAGACAGCACATCAGACAGGAGCAACTGAATCACAGAATTCAGGACTTGGATTCAGCTGAACTATGGTATTTAAGCTGTCAACACGCCTACTGTCTCTCTACATCTGAGTCCTAGATTTTGCAATGAGTGCAGAACCATGGATTGCAAAGAGCTGTTCCATGAAAGTACAGCAACCCATCCCATGTCTGCATGTAACTGATGGAGCAAACCTTCTCTGGTTAGCAATGTTAACAAAATAAACCTCCCAAATTTCAAAAAGAAAGATCTTTTTAAAAGAAAAGAAAAAAGGAAAAGGCCTGCTTGACCAAGAAGCATATCCCTGTTCTTGTGGCTAAATCTGCACTACTCAGATAAGGGAGTTGCACTTCAGTAGCCCCATGTTTAAATAGAGTTGAGGATTTCCACGGTGGAAGGCACGTCAGTGCTAATAACTTGGCACAAGTCAGCATCTGTTATCAGAAAAAACAGCCCATTTACTTATCCATAAATGTCTGGTTTCAATATGCCTCATCCAAATTACATGCAAGAAAAATTTGCACCAAAATGTTACAAAAATGCCAGTCTATACAGAGGGGTATTAATAGCATTGACAGACACAGTGCCACAGAAATTAAGGTAAAACATATCCATTCCACTTAGGGATCCAAACCATTTCTCTACCCATTCAAAGTTTCAGTTGCCTTTTTTTCCTCATATGCATTGAAAAAAATTCAGCATTAAAAGAACTTTCTACAAGCCTCTCCAACCATCCTCCCTAGTGGATTTTACTCAAAGGGATGAAAAAGATTTCTCCATTTCAAACACTCACCTCCTGAGCTACTAGTCAGAATAACACCCCAAACCAATGAAAAACAGCACTCTGCTCTTTCCAGTGCTCACCTGAGAGACAGAATTCTGAACTCTAACCCTGACACTATCACCATCTTAATCCTTGGTCATTATTAAACAACTACAATTCAGCACTCTGTGGTATGTATATATGTGTGTGTATATATATATTTGTGTGTCTATAGATATACATTAATATCAAAGTCTGAAAATACCTTCCAAAACCACAATGCTTGATTTTGACCTGCAACACACATTTCTCTCTTTACTCTAATTTCAGCCTACAATTATAAAACAGGAGTACTAATCCCTCTTACTAGTTTCAGGGTTATGGATGTTAATTTATTAATGCCCATGAGATTGTCTGAGGTAGCCAAATTGAAAGCCTGGATAAATGCAAACACACTATATCAGCAGGAATGCTTTAATTAACTACAGCCTCAATACATTACTCAGTAAAGCTAATCAAAACACTATAGCAGGAAACCAAAACAACAGCCAAATAATATTTATAGAAGTTTTACAGAAAAAAAAAATTGCATCAGCATTTACCTGTGTATATACAATGATAATTATTTTCTTAATAATTTTGCATTAATTTTGCTGAATTTCTTTGCTCCATTTTAAAGTCACTCCCTCCTAGCTAGGCCAACTTGAAATAACTGAGAACACACAGTTTACTTTGCAGTATTCAGCAGAAAGTTTATTGTAATTTACAATGCAATTAAGGACTTTTTTAAAGAAGTGCCAAGTCTGATTCTGAGGGTATGATCAAGGTGTTCACAATAACAGATTGTAATACAATAACAGGTTATTGTAATACTTCTCTACATCAAAGTATAAGAAAAGAACAGAGAAGATTTAGACTCATTTAAAATAATTATTGTTATGTAGCTAGCTATATCACAATATCTCAAACACATGGCAGAAGTAAAAACATATTAATAGGAATGTTCTCTAATCAAATGCTCTTTGATTAAGCAGATACACCACAAAAACACAATAGGAAGAAGGCTGCAGGTGATGCAGTGAAATCCTCAAATTTCTTTTAAAATATATTTCTTAAGGAATTTATGTGGATACATCTTGTTGAAAATATGAATTCAGTGTTAGCTCATTGTCACATGTAAAGTCAGCTATCTTGTGGGCAGAATCAATTCCTACTCTTCCCCCAATATGGTTTAAACCTGCTGATGTTTGACTTTGTTAAATACTGAGCCTGAGCTCAGTCCTTACACACACGACAACTTTTGAGTGTGCTACCTGAGGCACAGAGCTGTGCTGTAACTGATCTGGGAGCTCCGGGAGCCACAGGGGCTCCAGCAGCTGTGCAGTGACTGGGGGGCTCTGGGTGGGCATGGTGAGGCTGGAGCAGTGCCCAGAGTTAGTGCCTGGTGCTCAGCCCCAGCAGTGGGCACGGCCAGCCCTGCCTTGCATCCAGTGCTCAGCAAGGGAACTTCACTCTACACTGGAGCCACTTCTTATTCCTATTCGTGTGTGGAAAAACAGCCCCGTGGGACTCTCTCTTAACAAAATGTTTACAGAACTAATTAAGTGGAAACTGCTACTGACCTTTTAATACTAATTACTTCTGACAGTGTTCTAGAATAATTAATACAGGACGAATAGAGCTCTTAAAGGAAACAAGCTGTAGTGTGCTGAAATGCTATACCTGCCACAGCTGCCTCTCTGGCCCCACAAGGACTTTTTCAGCCCCAAATGCCTTTGCAAGGCAAAGTCACCACACTGGTCTCTATTCCTGCTCCTCCTCAGTGCTCAGCCCAGGAAACAAACACAAAATGCCCCTTTGTTCTACTGACAGCTTTACTGACTGCAAGGAAAACTAAGTTTGGGCTGACTTGCACCAAGGATTGGCTGATCTCACAACACAGACATTAGAGAATTAGATTTACTGTCTACTTCAGAAAACAAGTTATCCCAACAATCCCAGCAGCATCCCAGCCCCATCAAGCAAAGCATCCAGTCCACAGTACAGCCACATCAAGGAAACAAGCTCTAAAGCAGAGAAACTGAACAAAGCAGTAAACCCTCATATTTTTAATTAAGTACAGCAATTACACAGGAACCAAAATTTCTTTATGCTAGTAGATTGAGTAAAAGCCAAAAGGATCACTTATTCATTACGACTTTGCAGTAATTTCATACTTTGTTGAACAACTTAAAAGCTGTGACAGAACAAACAAGTGGCAATTTTGCTTTGAAAGGTTAAGCCTGAAAGTGAATTGGAGGCTGAGGCAATAACTTCACTCTGAAAAATATACATTCTGTGGATTGTAGTTAAAGCTGTGGAAATAAGTGTCTTGTCAGCCCATTGGCCAAAAGAAAAAAGGGGAAAATAATTCATTCTAGGTCAGCAACATTGCTTCTCTGTACAATCACAACAGAACAGAAATGTCCCCAGCCAGGGGTAACAGCTCCGTTCACATGGCGGTGACTCCTAGACCTAGGTAGGATTTGTCATCTAATCCACCCTTTTCTTTCTGCTCAGAAAACACTCAGTTCCTGAGAAGGCCATGACTAAAACATTTTAATACATGCGTATAATTGTTTTCCACTTCATTATTCATTTCCTCTCTTCCGACTTCCGCCATCTTTCCCTTTACAACAGCAGCTGCTCCCCAGTCTAGTGTTTGGGTTTCTTGCTTCTCACTTTTAAAATCAGTACAGATTGCAGCTCCAAAAATGGGCTGAGATGTACACTGCTCATTGGGCTGAACATTTGCAAGGACTAATAACTCTCACAGCATGGGAAAATAGAAGATGACCGTTGCAATCAACTTATTTTCACTTTAGGTTTCTTCTTTTGCTCCTCCTCCTTACTGTTAATGCAGCAAATTTATTTGATTTTATAATTTTTTATTAGAAGCAAAGATCTATCTCAAATTTTCTCTGTTTTTCAATATTTGTGTCATTAAATAGAACAGTTATTTTTCTCCTATTCTCCAGTTCAACTGCCTAAATGCCAGTATAATTAAATCCTGCCACTGGATGGAAAAAAATGTTTAAGAAAAAATACAAGAACTATGGCCTTATACGAGCATTTTCAACAACTGTGAACACTTACTGTGACTCTGCCTTTATCCAAATAGCTGTTCCTGGAAATATCCTTGAAACCCTACTTGTAAATACCACATTAAGGCTTCTCAAACACATGAAAGATCTTTAGTTTGCCCATGACATGCGCTTTCATTCTACATTCCTCCACTTGGGCATGATGAAGATGTAACTACTCCTTTATACTTGCTTTTTGAATGAGAGAGGATGTTCTTCCAAAAATACTTAATCTGATCAGTATTTGCACAGGATGAAAGAAGTAGAGAGTTGTATAGCCTATAGAGAGAGCTCTGGTCCCCAAACAGAGACCAAATTTGCTCAACTACAGAATAAAAATTGTAAAAGTTTGATCTGTGGTGTACCACATGCAAAAAAAAAAATCATATGAAGATTTTAATTTTGAAACTCATAAAATTTTTGTTCCTTCTCAAATTTCAACCTGTTCTGCTGCTGCTGGGTTTTTTAATCCACAGCCTGTAAAGTGTCAAATTTCTACAGTGCCATATCCTCTCAGACATCACCAGTGTTTCAGCCTCCACCACTCCTAAGGTTACATGGTTTCCTCTGCAAAAAACTACAGCTCCTGTAAGCAGCTACTTATCAGTAGAGAATGTGTTACTTAGAAGAATCACTGCTCACCAAGGAGACAGCTGCTCTGCAAAGCTGGAGTTGTTTGACCCCATTATGGAGGCAATCATCAAGGAACAGAAGTTTCAAACACACTTCACAATGTGGTAAGTAATCTATGGACATTTCATCCAGCTTTTATAGAAAATACTGCTCAGGATATACTTTTACTCTTGTGATATAGAATACTGAACAGCATTCAATCAATTTTTCACACTGCTAACCTACAGAGTAATGCATGTGAAACACACATGTTTTATTCAAAATCCCTGATCTGAGTTATCCTCAAATATTGAAAAGAAAATCAAGAGTACCAAGAAATATTTTCCTCACTGTCAAATATCGTCTTTATACACTAACAACTATTTGCTGACTAAGGTGAGAAAACATCAATGATCTCCAAATGGCATTTAATTTGTTCATAGATAAAAAATGAAATAATAAATATGGTTTAACTGTCATTTGGTTTACATAAACATAAATACTTAGGAGTGAAAAGCTCTTGCACCTTTACTGTAATTTTAACACACTCATGAGTGTACAATTAAAAGAAGATACAGCAATCAAACATCCTGTTGTTCCATGAATTGTAGGACTCTTTCTTTGCAACAGATATATTTCTATGACATATTTTTTAAAATTTGTATGTGTGTTTATTTGTATTTAAGTTTCTGTTCCAAAGTAGCTCAAATAAAACCGATGCCCATGGGAGCAAGCTCCTTCAGCTTTGAAAAAAGCAGTAGAATAAGGAGTTTAGGATTCATTTGTACCAGCATTTGAGTACAGAGACTTTGTACATCCAAGTTAAGCCCTTAATCCCAGCAGGCATTTTGACAACACACACTCTTGCAACACCTCATTTGATCTGATGAATTTTATTCTCTTCAGAGAAAAACTGCCACAAGAAAGCGGGAATGTTCTGCAGGATTACCTCATAATAATAAGCAGCTATGAAACCCTGTGGACATCCTAAAAACTTCTAAATTTACCTAAACAGTAAAGGATAACAAAACACATAAGCTGCCATGCTGGAATGGCACAGCATCAGGTGTGAGCTGGTACAGACAAGACCAAAATATCAACACAGCCACAAGGGCATCATGGCAGCCTAGCAAAGCAGCGTGGGACACATCCTGTACAGCTCCTTGCTGTGATTCAGTAAGGACTGCATAAATTCCAAAAAAAGGATTAATTTTAAAAAAATTAAACAAGGACAAGGTTCTTCAAAAATGAGAATTATACTTTGATGAGAAAAGTAATGTAATGTAAAAAGTAATTTTTCCTTTACCTTAAAAACCTTAAATTAAATAAGAAAAATAGTCTTAAGTTAATAAAAATTACTCCAGGCACATTCAAAAGAAATCTCCTCCATTAAATTCAGCTTTTTCACCTTTATGACAAAGCTGAAAGCCACTATAACTTCCACTGTTCTTTTGTGCAGCAGAAGTAGAACTAAATTTTGAGCCAGATAAAGATTTTTGAAGTTCAGATCTGTGATTCAAACCTATTTCCCATTACATGCTCTCAAGTAAGTACCATCATAGGAAGAGGAAAACAGCAAGAATTCTAGAGCAGTGGGATTTCCTTCACTAATCTTCGAGAGCACTGAAGCAAGCACAACTGCATCCTGCAGTGCCTCAGACTATAACAATCCCCCAGATAAATTGTCTAAACTTTTGAGATTAGTGCTGGTTTCAACATCTTCCTGCTGATACTCTTCTGGATTTCTATGTATTTCTATCAATATTCATCCTTACAGTGAAATAATTAAGAGTTATAAATTTATTAAAAGGTGATATAACCAAATTAAATATTATCAATTAATAAACTTTACTAATTCATAATTAGTCTGAACTACTTACATTTACAATATTATTTTAGTATATATCATTTTGGTAGATTCACTTCACTTTCAACAAAACCCATCATATTGTCAAGAAATTCCACAAAAATCACTGAATAGAAACACTAATGTGACAGCAACTACTTATACATATTAAATTACTCTAGGGACACTTATTAATTCACTCTAGGGACAAATAGTTTTAATTCACTTCAACAGCACAATAACCACAGTTGAATCATATGTGTACATAGAAATTCTTAGTAGCAAGACCTTAGCTTTGTATTTTTACCTCAGTTTCTGCCTGGTAAATGACGAAAGATAATTTTTACAAGTTGTTTACTATTAGAATAGTTAACAACCATTTTTCTTCTACTTTTATTTGCTGACATCCCATTTTAAGCACATAAAAAACATCAGTTTGCCTGAAACAGTAATCTGAAAACAAATGCATAATTACTTGCATCCTTGGGTATTTGAGAAGTGGTTTGTAAGCGTATAGTTTAACATTAAAGCAGACCTACAATGCTGCATAAAACTTAAACAGTGATGATTTACCTTATTTAGGCCTAAGTTTCACTTCTGATCTGCCTTGACTAAAACACAGCACATGGAGCTTCAAGCGTATCTGCAACACCCATTTAACAGATTCAGCAAGCAGAGAATTAAGATGGTCCTTGAATTTGCAAAATATTTGCTAAATTATAATTTGATTATTACATTTTGCAGGAGTTCAAAGTTACATACATAACATATATGGCACAAAATTCTGGTTTTACCACAAGAGTCATATTGAACAACCTTTCTTACTCTCAGACATGAGTACATGCAGCATTTTGCTAGAAGCAGCAAGACTGGGAAACAAATAGGTCTCTCTGGACACGAGCAGGGTTTCTTTGAGCCCACTCAGAAGTTCTTTACTTGGCAGCAGAACTGGTTTCTCCTGCCTCAAGAATGCTCTGCAGAGCAAGATGTCATGGGGAGCAGAGGGAGGCTTGGGAAGATGAGCAAATAATGCTTCTGGGATATAGGAGAGAGGAGAAGGGATAGAAAGCATCTCTTGCTTTCTCCCTTTCCCTTTCCACGGCTGACCTCTCTCCTGCCATAACTTTTGGTCCTCTTTTGAATGAATAAAACATCTACTGCTATGTCCAAGGTCTGGTTCCCACAAAGAATTTATCCTATTTCTATCCCTCCCATCTTCTGTGCTTCCTCACATATGCCCTTTCTCCTATGCCTCTGTCTTCCTAATTGTATGAATTAGAGAACAGATTAGGGTCTAGAAGCAGAGAGGTTTGTACCAGATACCACATCTGCTCTTCTTGCACCACTCTATTAGATTCAAGGCAAAGGCTCTAAGATACTGCCACCCCTTTCCTGTTCACAGATCAGCAGACAAGCAGCAAACACAATGCTGCCTAAATTGCATAAATACCCCTGCAACTACTACACTCAAAAATAGTTCTGATTCTACCTGGAGCTTGTCTTTAACATATTTTTAGCAGCAGAGATCTCCAAACAGACAAGTACTACACACTCGGAGGGCATGTGCCAAGACATGAATGGAACAATTGTTTCCTACCTACAGATGAATTTATAAATTTTGCTTCCAAAGCAGATTAAAAAAAAATTATAATGGCCTCTCTCTCAAAGCACCTCAAGACAGAAAGATTTCTAAAAGTTGTGCAACTTTTTCTTTCACACAGAATGGCTCGGCCTTCAAAAAGAAGATCAGAACAAATAGCTTTTCTGTAGTTACTCTTGTATGAAGGTAAAACAGCCATAATTATTCTCTGCAACACTGCCAGGCTTTTATCTGCCTTTCTCCTATTCTACCATAATTGGTTGCTGTTTGGACATTTGGTTTTTTTCAAGAAATTAAAAAGTGGATGCAAGTTGCAAAGCACATCCTCCCCTTCACCTTGGGGGCTACTCTGAATGTTGGTTATAAGAGGGTTTACTGTGCATGCTCATTATTTCTATATAATGGTTACCTTTTTCTGCTAAGGCTATCTGCAACTACAGGTGATGTCATTTAGCTAATTAAACATAGGTTATCCAAAATCCTGCAAATTTGCTGTAAATGAGAGATTCAGGCAGCTAAATTACCTGATTTGACTCTGCAGTGATCATGTGAGAAAGTGGAAGTCTAATTAACAGTAGAATAATCAATTGGTTCTATCAATGTTCGTTAACAGTCTCAGCCTGTTTGTTAGGTAGCATGCTGTAAGACCCACAACATTCTTGTTCTCCACCAAGAAAAAAAGAAGTTAAAGCAAAATCCAAGAAAATCCACCCATGCAGATTATTTTTTTGTATTTTCCCAAATCAGCAAACACTGTCTTAGCTAAAAGGATGAATGTATTTGCCTAACAAACTCTGCTAACATTGCAGAGAAGCAAACTGAGTCTGAAAAAGTGGTACCAATTAACACCACTTTGTAGTCTTTTACAGCAGGTGTGGTACTAAATGCCAACACAGCCTGAACATCACACCTGCTCAGGTCTAATTAATACCATTAAGGGATTAGTGTTCGGCTCACACACACCCCCACACACACACACCATGGATCCCTGTGACCTGTCTCAAATTAAGGACTTCAGTGAAAGTTTTCAATATCATTTTATTCACAATAAAGGCTACAAAGAATATAGATGTGCTGGTTTTAGTACCTGAAACTTCTTTTCCTAGAAGAGATCACTTGACTTCCTGCCAGTTGCAGTGCTGCCATCAGTATGCTAAATGTACCGTGTGTCTTCTTAAAATAGCAGCAGCCTCTGCAGCCCTGGCCCAGCAGGCAGCATCTCAGTTGTTCTGAACTGATTTATCTGATCAGGTGTCAGAAGCTGAATATCAGACCTAAGCTTCTTCCCCAGCTAACCGGGATGACAGCACTGCTCATTCCCTCAGCCATAACAATGAGCATCAGCAGAGGAACATGATTCAGGCCACCAGAACACACCAGGTCCAAAGCACAGAAATGATGTCTTTATAACTGGAGATGACCAGATCCTACTAAAAGAACAGAACAATTCCCAGGAAATCTTTTTTTTCCCCAGTATCAGAATCCAGACTCACAGTGCACTATGTAAGGACAACTTACAACCTGTCCCTTTCTTCTCTACCCCATGGCCGATTTATGAGTCAGAATGTGACAAAGATAATGGCAAAAAAAAAAAAAAGAAAAAGCCATGCACTAGGATTCTGCCACAGTAATGTGGGAGCACAAGCCTTCTGTTTGAAATAAGAGATAGCCTCTCCACTGGAAAGAAGAGTAGTATTCAGGAAAACTGCATTTCAGCTCCTGTAATTGACTTAGTAGCAGCAGAAAGGCAAGACAAAAATATGGGGGAAAGCAAAAATAAAACCAAGGGAATCAATGGCATGTATTCTTTGACTATCTAAAATGCCTAGTCTTTTGTGATTTAGAAAACTAATTAGGAATACACTGATGATCTAACATGCAATTGCTCTGAAGCTCTATCACTCTCTCCGGGGCTTTCAGCAATTGGCTGATTTACAGAGATACAGAGACTGTTATAGCACTACAAGTACAAAAAACTGGGAGATAATTGTAATGCTTCATCATTTTTTGCTGTTGCTTTGAATGTTCTTTAATGTAACAATCAAGAGAAACCAGCCATAAACACCTGCATTGTTTTGTTTGGTTGGGGGTTTTTAAAATATATTTCTCTCTAAAGCTGAAGGAATCCATTAATGATAGTGAAAGAGAGAATTGTAAACATGTTTCTGATAACTTTCAATAATCTGAGATAAAGACACATGCAACAAAAAGGTCTTGGAAATGAAAGCAGAGAAACAGCCAAGCCCTTCCCCAGCACAGCTCATTTGGGTATTGCTTCTCTTAGACTGGTAGCCAATATTAATGAGAGCATTAAATAGCAAGGGAAAACAGCAAGAAGAAATCAAGTCTCAGAAAAAGCCTCAAGAAAGAAGGGCATTGATAAAATGAGTACAATGACACATTAACTCTATTGTCCAAGGTCAGACTGAATGTGCCCCCTCACTGCAACAGGCAAACAGATTCCAACACTGAGCCCAGACAGTCAGCTTTCCCCATGGCAAATACACCAGCCAGCACAAAAATAACAGTCTTTACACAGCCTGCTAGCCTTGCTCTTATCCTGAAACTCTCCATTTCTCACTGTCCACATCAGCAGGTACTGGGTGCTTCAGCTGCATTATCCGCTGGCTTTGATGGTGTGTGCAATTACAGGTTTTGCCCATTTACTGATATACTCTGCCACCCTTCTCCCCTCTATTGAAGCAGCAGATCACAGACTCTGAAAAGACTATCAAAGAAAGGACTTTGACTTCTTACTCTGCTTATGCACATTTCCCTTTCCAGCTAGAACTGGCAGCAGACAGGTTCAATTCAACTCCCCTTAATTACACTGGCAGCTCACTTAGATTCACTGACTTCAGCTGGAGCCCAATTAAGAGAATAGAGGATAATTCAGAGCTTAGAATTCTTTTTCTCCTAAAATCTGTGCAACTAATCTCTTCAACCTAACTCACAGGCATACCTTGGAATGTATTGTTTTTTAATCATGCATGCAAGAAAGCTGTTAATGTTGATGTTTAACACCTTTTAGGATTTTCCTTCTAAAATATTTATCAGTATAACTCCATGGAGAGCTGCACATTATTGTGTAGGTTTAGGATCAATTTCTGTGAAATTATTTTAGGAAAATTATAACTAGTTAATATGAATAGTGAATTTGCTCTCATGTTCAGTCAGCTGCAAAATTCTAATCTTCACATAACATGAACACACTGTGATGATTTTTCTGCCAGGGAGCAAATACAGGGCATTTCCCAAAGAGCTTTAATGAATGAGATGAAGGATGAATGTTTGAAATAGATAAAGGAAAAAAAAAAAGGGGGGGGGGGAAGTGGGAAAGGAAAGCAAAGGCTTGCTGTTTTTCCCAAATGCTGATGTTTGCAAGCAATATATTAAATTCTTCTAAGACACAAATTATGAGTAATTGAGACAATTCTCATGTCCTCCTTGTGCCTATATAGCACTTATGAAAAAAAGATATATTTCTGTGACAGAACACAGACTTCCTCTGTTTCACCAGAATGAGTAAGGGAGAAAACAAAACACACCACTACTCTCTTTTGAGACCATGTCTCTCTCTTGCATGAACTCCACTTACCTAATCAGTTCAATTTAAGACAAATGACTGCAAGTAGCTCTCCCACATGTGGAAAATTATTACCAAGCATGGGAAATGCTCAATAGAAATTCAAAACTAGTAACTGGACATACACTTAGATACTGCCTTAATAAAAGCTTTCTAGGATTAATAAGATTAGCAGTAATAACATTATTAATAGCACTGTTTTGGTCAAACTCTTTCCTATTCACTTTTTTCCACATAAGTCTGTGTTGACTTTCATAAAAGGTTACCATGTGAAGAAACCCTCTGGGCTTCCTTTCATCAACTATCACATGTAGTTTTCAAATTAACACACATGCCTTTTAAAATTCATTTTATCACTTGTATATAAAGAAGACAATCATTGAGACAAGGTCTACTGCTTCTCCCATGGAACAAATGCATTTCACAGCTCTGATTTTAGGTCTGTATTTGAAGCACAACACATTGCACAATTATTTTGAACAACAAACAAAGCACACAGTGCAACAGAGGTACAACTGACACACAATATGCTTTTTCCAACTCAGGTAAACCCATACAAGGATGTTGCAGCCTAAATTGCAGAAAAGCACTGCCAGCCTCATCTAGCACCCCAGAGCCCCAAGCTATCCTCTGCCACTCACTGGTGAGGAAACCCAAAGCACCTGGCTTTGGGATAGCTCAGGGAGTCTTTGAGCACATTTTCTCTTTGTACCTCCCATTTCAGAACAGCAGGGCCCCCATGCTGGAGATCTCCTGGAGCACCTGAACAGATCCACACTGGAGCTGCCTGCTGCTTGTGGCTCCACAGGGCTGAAATGAATTGTTTTGCATAATCCTCACTGCACAGATGCATTCCAGCACCAACAGTGCTGTTGCAGATATCGAGAGTTTTGATAATCTAACTAGAAAATGCTTATTGTCAGCTGTGGTGCCACAACACTGGGGGAGTGAAGCAGAGGGAGAATAATTTAATTTAAAATGCTGACTCTTATCTTCAGTTCTGGCTTGCCCCTCTCCTTTTCTTCTTTGTTTGCATTACCAAACCACAATAAGATTCTTGTGAGCATTTTAGTTTTTTGTTCAACCATGTTTTTGAGAGAAAAGAAAAAAACTGTTCTTCACCTACAAAATCCACTGGCTGATGAGAAGGATGCTAAGGGTATCTATCCTATGGCCTGTTGAGAAGATGAGCAGCAGGATTCACTTCACCCACACACACAAGTAAAGATTCTTCTCCCATTTTTTCTTTATTTATTACCAACCAGTGACAAACTCACATTTCTCTTTCTAGGTCAACTGGGATAGCTTAGGACTTCTGACTTAACAAAAAATAGTCAAAAATTCCATTTGGCTTTTCTCAAGCTTTCAGAAATCATATTAAAGCATCTTTCTGGCTTTGATCCTCTATAAATTTGTTGAGTCAGTGCTCCATCATTTTTCCCACATCCATCAAAGAGATAGGAATGCAGCTTTCTTCCTCTTTTTGTGGACTTGACCCTTTGGAGAAAAGTTACTTACACCATAGTATTCTAAAATTATGAAAGCTTTCCTATCTCATGTCTGCCATAGAGAATGTGAAGTTTTCTTATGTAATACAAATACAAAATCTGCAGGTTGGGATTTCCATGTCTTAACATTCTGGCAGCAGAAAATTGTGAGATTCCTCTTGCACCAGACAAAATTATACTACTGTTATGGCAAGGAAATGTGTTGGGGTGTTTTGGGTTTTTTAGCTATGTAACCATGCCTGTATATTATTTTGAATTGAAAGGAATACATGAACAGAAAAAATACTTTTTGCTTATTTTAGTTGTTTGTAGCTATACAAATAGAAATTAATAAATGCCATGATTTGCAAAAAGCAGCTTAACACTAGTTTAAAGACATATATAGAATCCTAGGCTAGTGTTACCCTGATTTTCAATTATAACCAAAGAGAAATATAAATACATATTTAAAACCCATTAATGTTTGTCTCTGAAACACATACATGCACAAACCCTGAAACCTGTAGTCTTTTTCAGTAGTCTTTTTGGAGTTATTAAAAAAACAAACCAAACAAAACAAAACAACCACATGCAAAAAAGCTAAATAAATACATTAGTACTTTGTTCTCCCTTTTACCTACATAATATGCACTGTCACTTTGCAATGAATAGACAAAAAGGATTAAAACTGCATCTGTTTCCCCTAGAGATTAAGAAGATTGCTGAAAGGCAAAGTAGAAGCTGGCTTCCCTACATGTCAGCTCTCATATAAAACATCCTGTAGCAATAGGACAACTGTGATGAAAGCTGAATGCCAACCTTCCAGCTAAAAACAAATCTTGTTGGGAAATTAGCTGTAAGGAACACCACAGTTACCATCATTGTCTTTGTTTATCACATGCCACAATATTAGTTTGTTATACAATCATAACACTTCTGAAGCATAATTTAAAAGTATGTGTTTGCTTACTTGCAAAAACAAGAAATTCACATTTTAAAACCTTTTTGTTTTTGTAGATGTTTGATAGCTTGGAAGAAAGCATCCAACAGCACTTGGTATTCAAAGCAGAGCCTTTCAAATCATGATGACATCTTGCATGTATTATTTATCTTAGTATGCACAGGGCAAGGTCAGCACAGACAGCAACACAATGTTTCCAAATACCAGCCCATGTACAGGTATAACAAAATCACCATAAATATCTACCAGAAACACACATCTTAACCCCTCCAGCAGAATCAGACTGATGTCTGCTGAGCTGCATTCCTTCAGTATAAAATGTCACAGCTGGAGATATTTACATCCTCTCTGGCACCAAGGCTCAGAGCCTTGTGGAGGAGCTGAGGGTTTGCACCATCTCAGCATCAGCCCATGAGCTCCCTGAACACCCCGAGTGCTTAGTGACAGTGACAGCTCCACAGGAACTGCTGGCTTTTTATTTGATGGCAACAAAAAGTTTACCAGGGTGATACTGCAAACACAGTAAGATCCTTCTTCTTCAAACATTTTCTCTGATCCTTAACAGAATTTGCTAAGAAATTTCTCCAGCTTAACACAGAAATACTTTTAGGTCTGTAAACCAGGCAAGGGTGACCATGAGCTATGCCCTGAGGAGAATGATAACAGCACTTGATGCCAGGCATTCTTGTCTAGTCTACTACTATTCCATTTCATGCTTTTTGAGCTTGATGCACAAGGTTTCTTTTTGTAAAATTGATTGTATTATTCCACTGGAAACATTAAAATATGTCAAAAACTGCAGTGCAACTTACTGAGAAAAAAAATATAGTAAATGGTCTAGCATTTTATACATAAATGAAAGGTAACCTTGGATTTAACCATGCACTTGTTAAACAAATACAAAATATTGTCTTTATGATGTATTATTGAGCTTTTAATTTTGCTCTCAATTTGTTATTGTTAGCTATAAGAACATGCAGCAAATCTGGGTTTTTCCATTGTCAACTTAGAGAAGAAAAGAAATTTGGGTGTTTTAAATTAAATGGCTATTTTCTATTTTTTATGAGGAAAATCTCCCAGATTAAGCTCTGACCATACATCATTTTATGTTAAATTAAGCCAAGAAAAGCCCACCAATTTAAATTACCACCAGGATTCACCAATTTTTCTTCTCTGAAAAATATTTACAGCTTGGTTTCACCTAAATTTGCGGGGACTAGGGGAATGGTTAGGTTGGGGTTTTTTTGCCATCTTTTCCAGAAGCCAAAGTAGCAGGCTGAGGAAGGTGGGTGGAGGCTGCAAAATAGTCCTTCCATAGGATGCCTCTGTATGACAGCCAAAAGCCACAGGGCTGTTTTCTGGTTTCCATTATGGTCTGCACTCCTGCCTTTCACATGTAAAGCTGACAGCAAAAATGGGGCCACTCCTTGCTGAACTTGTCATAAGTATTTGGGATACTAAAGGAGCATTTCTTTGAGTGTGCTGTGCCATGACAGAGACCAAGGCTCTCTCTGAGCTGACACAGTGCTCTTTGGGAAGCCAGGAGTTTTCAAAGCCACATCAGCCCTCTTCCAGTGTAACCCACCACACACAGAGGTTTTAGACAAAAGGCAAACAGCCCTGCCCCTTGCAGCTAACACATCAATTTAGGGGAAGCAGCTTCCATTACTGTTGTCAGGAAGCATCAAAAGGAATGAAGGCACCAGAATAGATCAAACATCCAGCTATGTCTTGCTGAGAGTTATATATACACTTCAGAGAGGGGTATGGCTGGTCAGAAGAGCAACAGAAGGCAACACAGGGTGGGTCAGGACACAAGCATGGCTTGTTAGCAGGTGGTCTAAAGACTTCAATGAGCACCTGAGCCTGAGTACATCTGTGACAGCCCTTGGAAAGAATCAGCTCCTCCTAACCCTGCCAAAATAGGAAAATAATAAAACTGAATAAATTAATTGAAACTATTAGCAGTGTTTTAATTTTTTTTTTTTTATTGAGCCTGTATGAGGTATAAGCCAGGAGCTACAGCTTCTACCTCTCACACTGTTCTTGCTTCCCTCCCCACACCACTTTTGAAAGCACAGCACAGATGCTTTCCCAGCAGTGTGTTGTTTTGCTGCCAATTTCTTTGTCTTGCTTGCACTGTCACCAACTGTACTCTTCTGGGGGTAGCCTTTTCTGATTCCAACAAGATGTATTTCACAAATCACAAATTAAAGCACTGCAACAGGTCTCCTGACATGAACAGAAAAATTGTGCTTGCTGGAGCACGAGCACAAAGGAGGAAGAAATTCATTGCCACCAGACATATGACTACAAACAGAAGTACTGCTAAAAATTGATTTTAAAATCCAGTTATGTGAGAGTTCTAGAAGAAATGTCAAAGAGATGACCTTCATACAGAAGTGAAGACAGCCCAATGGTCATGGCACACCTGCTACTTCATGCCTCTGCAAACCAGAGGAGTCACTATGCCTAATTACTTTGAGTCACATTGCTCTCAAAATATTTTACCATATTTTATAAAAACATGGTGAAATATTTAAAACACACCAGACTCCTGTTAAATGGGAACTACTCATTCTTAAGTTACTTCTACAACTGGGAAGTTTAATATCTTTAATATTAACAGAAAATTAATCTCTAGCTAAAATACCTTAAAGCTACCCAGTTATTGAATGTAAATCTAAATGAGCTACTTAGTTCACATCAGTTCAAGGAAAAGAATAATTTGTTACATGTGTTTTGGGATCCATGTTAACTCTCCAAAGCATATTGTGAAAGATATCCCAGATTCCTTATTAGCAAATTTAAATAAAGCAGCATTACTTTTTCTGTGAAGATCCTTTTCCATCTGCATGTTCTATGATGCTACTTTTTATATAATAGGTTTCTCATTCATATTTATAGATGCAGTATAAAAGAAAACACAAACATTCGATTCATTAAAATTCCTCTTAGGTCATAATAGAATTAAAAATAAGAGAACAAGAGGGAAGACAAACATTGCAAGCTCCACAATAATGTTATTAGGTTAAGGACATGACAACTAACAATCCATTGTCTGTGATTTTATTTCTACAGTAGTTTATTGTTGTTAGAGAAGTAATGACAGAGCCTGGTTCATATGACTGCACACAGGTATGCAGTGCTATAGATGAACATTTGTTCACTGCCTGAGGTAAGTCACCCTCAGGGCTCCAGGAGCATTTTGGGGCTCAGCCATGAACCAAAACCAACAAGCACCATGCACACACTAATTTATTCAGGCCCCCTACAATTACCAGAGTCAATAATAGTCTCTTTATGGCAATAAACCTCCTTGAAGAAAATTTTGTGCAAATGACATCTGTTTCTTTTACATTCATCAATATAGATTATTTTGCTCTCAATACATCTCAATGCTAAGAACTTTAGACATATTCTATGCACTTCCTAGTGCAATGTCCTGGATATCATTGGTTGTTCTAAATCACAGATATTTCTAGAACCCTTATTTGGTTTAAATCATAAGACACAGCCATTCTTAAAGCTGGAATTCCTAAACCTCTCTCATGTCCCCCTAATCTTTGAAGCACAATTTTCCTGAGAGCTCCTGATGCTCTGACAGTCCCCATTTGAGTGTGAGCAGAAGCAAAGCTCTTGCTCCTGGGTGTGACCATGGCTTAGATGGTTCTGTTCCATCTGTTGATACTCTGACGGCTGAAATATGAGATTTCACCTCATTTTTGCTCCTTAGTGTGTTGTAGGCAACACACTGGTACTATTGATTTAGTACAGGCACCCTGGCCTTTATTTCATCTTTCATATTATTAGGTAGCTCCATCTTTATAATAAACACAGATTAAGTTATCCATTCATTAGAAATCAAACAGCACTGTCTCTCCACCTCTTTTCTAATTTGCTTTTCTGCTCATTTTTACATGTGCATATCACAGTGCATTATTTAATTATTTCAAAATTTAAGTATTCAGACGGAAGAGGTCTGCTACATATATCTGAGCTAAATATAGCCCACTTCTTGCTAGACTCTTTCCTCACTTAATATTATTTCAGACAAATCCAGTGACAGTATGTTTAATCTAACACAGAGGTACCACACAAAGCTGAAACAGTCTAGATTTCTGGGGGTTTTGGGGTTTTTTTCCAGTTTTTGTTAGCTTGCATTTGTTTGGTTTTGGGGTTTTTTTCTTCATTTGGGAAACTTTCACTTGTATTCTGCTTATCTTATGTGTACATTGTCTCCAGCTGCATTTTGAGTTTTCTTGATGACAGTGCAAGAGACACCAGAGGTACTACATAAATTTCTGTCACACTTAACTGAATGGCAGGAGTGAAGAGCACTCCCTAAAATTAGACTGACTGTTTCCATGGAAACGAGAGCACAAACAGAATTGTAATAACTTGACTTCATAAAATCAAAATAAAGGGCATCTTTATATATTTTGTTGACAAAAGGACAGAAGCCAGTAGTTTATTATTTATGGCATTTCACCTTTAGGCATATTTCTGATCCTTATTTTGTTCAGAAGAAATGCGTTGTTGCTTTTGAGGTCGGGAAGGCTCACATTGGTATAAAAGGTATAGGGTACCACTGTTAACAAATATTATTGGTCTCCCAAATAACACAAATGAGAGCTTGAACATAGAAACACAGTTTGAAGACATTAAGACTAATTTTCAAATGGAATTTAACATTCATCTTCAGAAAAACAAAACAAAAAAAATCAGAAAAGGGAGAAGGATACCTGTTTCCAAATTGCTAGCAATGGAAATCAACCTCAACCCAGACACTGTCACAGTGATACAATATCTTTTCTCTGTTAAAGAGGAAAACAAAAGGAAAATAAATACACCCCCCAACATGGTGGGTGGGTAGGGGACTAGAAATTGTTAAGGAAAACATTTAGGAGTGATTTGCTAAACTACAACAGTTGATTTTGTGAAATCACACTAGCCCCGTGCCCCAATGAGATGAACATTCCCTACTGATATCCTCCTGGAACCCCCACCCCAAGGTTTGATACGGTGCTCCAGAAACAGAAACAATTTCTAATCGTGAAGGATTCCCTCTCTTCCTACTGGACAGGCCCTTCGTTCCCACAACCAAGGATTTGGAATTTGTTTTCCATTTGCACCAAAACAAACTACTCCTTCACTGTAGCCCACTAAGGGCTTCAGATCTAGACACAGAACTCCCCATTGTCCTCTCACATTGTTTGATTGCTCATTAGTGTATCATATGCAAGTTTTAATCATTATTTTAAGCAGTTTTAATAACTACTTTGAAAACAACAATGTCAAATGCCACAGTCTGCACAAACCAAAAAAAAAAAGCAGCTCCCTGACAGTGATCACTACTTGACAATTATCTGAGTTTTAATCCCTTCCCTATGTAATGGTGAGCTTTTTATCCTTCACCTTTCATAGGCAAAATTCTGACCATCAGCAGCTCACATTTTCTGCAAAAATAGTTATATCAGCAGTATTGCCTGGCATCAGTTAAACCTGTAACCCAGAGAGAAGAGACAGATCCTTTCAAAGTAATGATCTTCTGGTTGTTTAGCAATATGCTTATTTCTTCTTTTAATACTTTGTTATTGAATCCTATAACAACTACTCAAAAATATACGAGGAATCAATGACTGATTGTTCCTCTCTACCTTCAGCCATCACAAAAACAGATTTAGCTTCCTTCACTTTCAGGCAATTCTTGCAGTGTTCTGAAATGAACTAAACAGATCAATAGTCAATAGCCTGCACAGCTCCTCAGGCAGCCCTCTTAAAACTTTGTGATGTGAGTTTGTTAATGAACTCTAGCTCATTGTATGATGTGAATTCTGGTAGTTTTAGTATCTATACTGATGACATATCACCTCTTTTTAGCCCCAGATAAGGAAGGGGGGTGAAAAAAAAATCAATGCATCATTGTTTAGAACAGGCTGAAAGGAGAGGCAGCCTGGGACAGCAGGGATTTTCCTGCTTCAGGTATTGTGCTGTACCTTGTCAAAGGGACCAAGGAATAACTCCTGATAGGGTTCATCTCCTTTAGCTCTCGGACTGGAAACCAGCATGGAAAGAGACTGAGGGAAAGCACCAGCATCAAGAACTTCTCACAGATTTGCTTTCAATCCCCCTGTATTTGGATTTGCCACCAAGGAAGTGAGAGACACCCCTGATTGGGCATCTCTTCAATTTTACTTCCAAATTCCAGAGGAGCCCCAGACTGAAGATATTAGCTCTACTCTCATAAAGCAAAGTGGCATGAATTTGATTATAGTATTGGAAGGATATAACAAAAGACAAAGTGTAAAAAGAAAAAAGCATAACCGATATTTAAGATGGCCACAGAACTTGCTTCAACTTGATTAAGTTAGATTTTGTTGATTTTTTTAGTTCAGTTTTTGGGGAGTTGGTTTATTTTATTGTGGGTTGTTTTGGCTTGGTTTTGGGGTTTTTTTAGTGAGATTCTTAGTCTGCTTAATGATTTATTTATTCTTAACCAAAGGGAACAAGTTACTCCATAAATAGATCCAAAATCATATTGACAGCTGGTGGGACTGACACAAGTATTTGTACAGTAACTTTTCCCTATAGGGTTCCATCTCCTGTAGCATCTCCATTTTAAGTTTATGTCATTAAATGTAACAGCTTTATAAATAAAACCTATACATTTATTTCCTTTATGTCCTTTGGTATTTACTTTCACACAGAATATCCAAATATAGTAATAAATTAACATATTTTGAGTGAGCACTAGCAAGGCATTATTTTTGTTGGAATTGGGCTTTTTTTTTTTTACTTTGCTACTGTAACTGGCTAGGTATTTTATGATTTTTCAATGCTATCTTCATGGGCAAGAATAATATTCTGTGACACAGGTCAGGAAAGGAACCAAAAAGAAAAAAAATTGTGAAACTGAACCTGTGAAAAGAGAGCATTTAGCACAGCTCTAATGTAAGACTGAGAATACTGAAATGCAAAGAAGATGCCCATTCATTTCCACTGCAACTTGTAAGAGTAAGAAAAACAATTTTAGAACTGATTAACTGAGGTGATCTTCAGAAAATGTCACAGGTGAAGATGCAAGATTTTACTTCATTTTCCAGATCTTTCACAATTCACAGGATATGGCCTTGAACATAGTTTACTTGTCTGTATATTAAAATCTAATCTAAAAATCACAGTGAAATTGCAATACTGCCTATAAATGCCTGTTTATGCCTTCTTCTGAATATCTTCTCTCCGTGACTTTTCAAACAACACAGAGCCCCATGGGAGGTTAAACACTTCTCCATGACCATCCTGTATGCTGCTGCAAGACTAATAATATCCTAAAACATTTTCCAAGCTCAAACCACACTAGCAGTGTAAGAAACATGGCATAACCAAATGTACATACCTTTTAATACCATATTAAAAAAATTCCAAAGAACACAAAGTCTTCATATTTATCAGTTAACAGAATTTTTCATAGATAAAAATACATTACAGAGGACGAATAAAATGAGAGTCTGACACTATACAAATACAACTAAAAGATGGAGATTGCAATTATCTGTAACAAATCATTAATAGGCTTTGAATTCAGTTAGACCATGAAATCTCAGATGCCCTAGCTTTTTCCTTGTCAGCCTGCTGGCACAGACTCTTACATCAAGGACTGCGCAGTACAGATCTTCCAACCATCCCTCCCAATTCAGGGCACCAGGAGAGCAGGATCAAAGAGCTGGAATTAGAAATGGTGCAGGGAGGCTCTTTTACAAATGTAGATGTGAATTTGCCATTCCATTTTGTGGTTTGTAGTGAGGCATTGTAACTGAATGTGACAGAACACTGTAGGAGGGCAGTTCTGCTTCACAGAATTGTAAGGGAACAGAAGTGGGTAATGGTGATGTTTTACAACTGTAGGCATGTTTTTCCACAAATAAGCTCTATCCACAAATACGTGTATACAGCTAGAAGTCAAAGGTACTAAGGCTTCATTTCAGGGAGAGGGAAAGGCAGAAGAAAACACAATTACAACAGAAATATTATCTTACAACCGGTACTAACCTTGCCATTGATATGCCCAATTACAGCAGATTTCTCCTAACAGCTCAGGTGTGCCACATCTTACAAGGTATCTAGCCCTTCCACCTACAGATTCTGACAATGTAATAAGATGAAAGGATGAGTGAGAGTCTCAAATTAGGAAGAAAGTTTCTCCTGCAGTTGTCCTTACTAAAACTTCCTGCAAAACCAGACCTCTGTTTGGCAAACTTTTGGCATTTGTTTTCCATTTCCACCAAAACAAAACGCTCCTCCACAGGACTCAAACTTTAGCACTCGGATGCAGTACAGAAAATGCTCTTGAATTCCAAGTACCAGGTAAAACTATAAATATAGAGCAATACAGAGACTATTCAGGGATGGTGAAGAGGGATGAATGGGTAGGAGTTATATGCTAGAATTCAAAAGATCCTTTTGACAAAAACTTTGCCAAACAGACCCATCGACACTGAAAGATTTGTTTCTATGAACTTGTATTACTTGGGGGGAAGTGTGAAAAATCCAGAGCCATACCTAGCCTGTAGAAACCCTTTAACACGACCTAAGTACAGGGAAGAAGGAGGAACAAAAAACCCAGGAAAATTGCTGACTCCACCTTTCTTATGTGCAAGAGAAATTGGATCATTTACAGCTGCTTGTGCTGATGTTTACAGCTCAGGTAATCTAACATAAGAAAATTAATTATGCCAGGACCACAGATTCATTCCCAGGGTTAATTTGTTGTGTACATTTCCCTTCACATTTCACAAGATGTCCAGGAAAAAACTGAAAAACGATTGGTAGGAAAAGCTTGCAGGTAGGTAAGAATGCAGAGCAATCAGCTACTTCCAAACTCCTTCCCTCCACCTCTTACTGTTTGTTCTTCTACCACAAGCCACAGCCATAGTCATGATCGCTGCATGTGAGATCATGACTGCATTACCTTGACAAATATGATTCATGTTTGAGGGCACTTCACCATTTCCAAGTGCCCTCAAACCCAGCTCAACTCAGTCAAGGTAAAGCAGTCATGATCTCACATGGAGAACCCCCCAGCCTCTCATTCCTCTGTGCTGTATTTGACCCAAAACACCTTTGTGGCCTGAGCCTGCTTGCAGCACTGCTGTGATGTGCAGAGCAACTTGCAGAAAACCACTGGCTCTGCAGCTTGGCTTGTCCCAAGGCACTTGACCACAGCCTCTGCCACTGAATTAATCCCATCTCCTGGCCTAAGTCCCAATGAACTTGGAAGAAACAGAGGAAGACTAAAGATGTCAGCATGATATTTCTGCATGTGCAGGTTTAAAGACACACCTCAGCTAAACTACTCCCCTTTTGGACATGAAAAAGGGATCTAAATGTTTTCTTCAGCTAAAACACAGGTCCCAACTGCTTTACAAACTTTAATCAACAAACAGATAAGCATGTTTCAAATCCTGTAGAACATCAAGGTGCTGAAAATCTTCATTTTGCTATTTATCATTTTTAATGCAAGAATAGCAAAATCTTCATTTTGCTATTTATCATTTTAATGCAAGTGTCAGTATATTCATCCCAGAGCTGGAATTGCTTCATTTCCTCTTTGGCTAAATTATTTTAGAGCAGTTTGTGATACTGACTTTTTTTCCCCTCAGCCACATCACAAAGCCTGTGTATCACTGTTGAACAACAGGACCCAAATACCTTAAAGCAAATAACACAATGCTGGCAGAGAACAAGGTCAGAATTTCTTCATTGGCATCCTTGAGTTCTCCAGGCACCTGACCCGAAGGCTGGGGCACTACCCACCAGAAGGAACAGGGCCCTCTAAGTTTCAAAGATTTGTTTACATGGGATTTTATAGACAATATGAATCTCAGAGATACTGGAGTACAGACACAACTTAAATTCCTAAATTAATAGTAGCCAAGCCATACCTCTCATTTTGGTCTATGTCACCACACATTTTGATCAATAGCCCAACATGACTGTTCATTCACAAACTGAACTAATGGAGAGAGGTACTGGGCAGAAAGACACCACAATTTGGCAGAGACTCTCTTCAAAGCCTTTCCTCCCATGTGGGACTTGTCTCTAGTATTGGAGAACTCTCTCTGCAGAAGAATTACCAAAGAAAAAAAGATGATATTTTCAACTTACTGTAAAACTTCCATACCTTTTCAGTGATTTCTCATGGACATCTCCTCACAGCACCGCCAACAAACTCCAACTCCCTCCTCAACCACTCAACCCAGTCTTTTACAGCCCTCATGCTTATTGGACACAGCTGTGGCCTGTTAATGGCAGGCCTGTTCCTAATCTTTGGTGATTAGTGCAGCTGAAACTCCTCAGCAGTGAGACTGCCTTCTGCACTATCTCTATTCTCTTACATTCTATCCCCCCACAAGATGACAGAAAAAAATCAACCAATGATTTACAAACAATTTTCACTTTTTCCCCCTCATGCATTCCATCCTTCATCTATCTCCTAACACAAAATCTCTGGTTTTGCTCTGCCTTCACTTCCTATACATGACAGATAACCTCTTGCCTCATGGAGATCTGTGTGGAGTTACTTATGATTTTATAAAATAAGAGTTTAGTCATGTCTCTTAATATATGCAACATGCTTAGAAACATGTTCACTGTTATCCAATTTTTATTTTGTAGCCAATCGGCACTGTTATAAGATATGTTTTGGTTTGGGAGCCTTTTAAAATAATTACAATGATTTTATGTAAATTTAGAAAGATTCTTGCTAATATTTTTTCATAAACCAACAGTTTATGAAACAGTTAATTCTTTATCACAAACATTTTTAACAAGAAATCTGCAGAATTGCCATGAACTCCCTTATCAAAATGACATACAAAACAACAGCTAAGAAATAACCCATGCACAAAAAACTCTATACTTATTTCCCAATAATTCATGATTAGCCACAGATAAAGCAAAAGCTCATCTTGTTTAAAAACAAAAAATATCCTGCAACTTCAACTTCCATTAAAAGCCTAAGGAAGAAAATATTCTAAATTTTCCAAATGGAAAACAATCACCAGAAGAGGAAAAAAAATTTCAAGCTTTTGAAAGGATGAAACTCAGAAGCAATTTTCTAGAATTCTCAGCTTGCAGAGGTTTCAACTACTTGGATGTGGAATTTGTTTTAATTTGCCCTGTTTGAGGACTTGTTGCTAGTCCTACTGCAGTCTCTACCAGCACCACTAATGAGGCCACTGCATAAAGGTTCAGAGTTGAACTGCACTCACAGCCAGAAAATGTCTATTGCAGAAGCACATTTAATTATATTATCAAGTTTATGTTTATTGCCTCTTGAATTTTATATCACATTCTGTCCATTTACAACTGAATTATTCTTCTCACAGACAGCTACAGGAGAAGTAAAAGACAAGGCTTGAAGAATGAGTCCACGCTTCAAAATATAATCATCCAAATAAAAAACATGTGGACAAAAACAAACAAACAAAAAGAATTATTTGTTTTTAAACTGCAGACAGTCATGTGTATCAAAGTAACACAGAGGCACACCTGCCCTGCCAGGACACCTGGTGCATATGAGCAATGTGGGCTCAGTAGGATTCCCAACAAGGAATGCAGAGTTTTCTGCACCTCAAACTCTGCCCACACAGACTCAACCTGCAGCACTCAGGGCACAAAAGGAGTTCCCTTTTCAGAATAATAAAACTTTTAATGCTATTTTAGTGCATTTCACATTCAAAGCACAATTTCTCAACCACCATATTTAGTTTTGTTTAAAAGCTGAACTGTCTGCAAACAGCACACTGTGCTGCACAGAAGCTGGTCCTCACCAGAGTGAAGTCTCAGCAGTACCACATTGTCCCTTCCAGCCCAGTCTGTGAGCAAAATAGGCACTGTGGAAATAGCTTGTGAGAAGGAAATCAAATAATTAACAAATACATTATTCTATTAATACTCAGATAAATGAATAGATAATTAAATTGATCTTATCTATTCTTTGCTCCTTCACTTGCACTGTAACTTCACACACGTATACTCAAGAACTCTGAAAAACTCTGATGCTTTAAGACAATGTAGGAGGATTCTCCATCGTGTGTTATTCCCTTTGAGGAGATCTTAGAGATTTAAATACAAATGCTTAAATCTCTTTTCAGTTGTTTGTGTTATTCAACACTTCACTTCTTAACACTTTAGGCTGTAATGAGTGTTTCTAATGTTTTACCTATTATTTCACTTTGCAGTGAAACAATTTCCAGTATGTTGTTGTGTATGAGAGCAATAAAAATACTAAACTGTATTTTTCACTAATAGAGAAAGTTTCCATGATTTCTGTGCTGCCTTCATCTCAGGTAATTGCTCTGAAAAGCTGAACAACAAATTTTCTCTAACATTTTGAAGTAATTGAGAGGAAGATCCAGTTAGTCACCCACAGGCAGGAGGTCAGGCCTCCTGTCCTCCTCCTGCTGCACACACATGTCCCCACACGTGTTGTGAGAGGATGTGAGCCCCAAGGCAGCTCATGTGCCAGCCCTGCCCTGGCCACAAATGTGTAATTAAGACCCCAGGAAAGAGAGGACACAGGTGGCTGCAAAACAAAGTGCAGCCAGAGAGGTTAGGTGAGGACACATACAGGTTCAGCATGTTGGTGTTACTTTAACAGCTTCTGCTCAACTGTCCGAGTCCTCTCTGACAGACCTGGGGCTAAAAGTCTGTCTCCCTGCTCTTTGTTCCTGCCTGTTCCAGATGGGCTGTGGAGTTCTGATGGGGAGAGGGAAGGAATAAAATACTAATAGCCACAGCTACTCCAGTACAATAAAGGGAGCCAGACTGCAGCCAAACATCAGTGAAAAAATTATAAAAATTGTATTTTCCTTTCCTTATACTGGGGAAACCCAAATAGTTCCCTCGACACCTATATCAAACCCAACCCAAGTAAATCAAAATGTTCTGCTTTTTTAGAACAACTGTCTGAAATTACTATGCAGTGCTTAGCTTCATGTTTGCCACAGCAGCCCTCCTGCCTCCATGGGCAGGAGAAAAGCATAGGAGCTGTGACTTGCAGGATGCATCTCCCACTTCCCTCTTGCCCACCTTTAACTCTGTGCAGCAGTACCAACATCTGGCTGCTCCCTCTTGAAGCTGTGCCTAGCAGGTGAAGCCCCTCCACACACTCACTAAAGTCAAATGGAAATTAACCATATGTGTATGAAGCCAAAACATGCATATGCCAGATAGAAAAATGCAGAAATCATTATTTTAATCCTTGTTTTAGAACCCAAACTACACAGATACATTTTTAGCACATAGTTGAGACAATTTTGCAGAAGGCAAAACTCTGTGGCCCCAGATTTCTGAGTGGATGAACCTTTCTCACAAACTCCAGTAGTACAATTAACAGTTTAAACATTAAAAAATGCAATAAATGGGAAAAAAAAATAAAGGTTTCTTTCTAAGAACTGTTGATAAACATGAGTTTTCTGTGATTTCAGATGGTTTATGTCTGGCCCCTGTGAAAAGGCTACCAAACATATTTTCTGGTTCCACCAGGGAGACTCTCCACTGGACTTTCACTGCAATCAGCTATTTGCACAAGTGCTTCATCCAACTAGGAACGAAACCCAAAGAACCCAACATGATTTGTCTGGCAATCAGGTATTTGCAGTCAGGCTCTGGATTGTGCACACAGACACACAGAAACACTTCACAAGTCATCAGTCTGGTAATCAAATACTGTTGTTATATAATAAATTTGACTAATGGGCACAGAGCACCTGCTGGTTTTGTTGCTGCTGCTATTACTAGCCAAATTTTATTAGCAAATAAAAGCTAATAGGCTGCTCTTCTTCCATTTCAGTAACTTGTGATAATGGTGACATTAGGATCCCTGTTCTGAGCATATAATTTTAAGCTCTGTCTACACTTTCATGAGCACAATCAAGCTTGTCAAATCTACTAGTCTAGGAATTTTCATCTTTTTTCTCAGCTGAATTATTTATGCAGCCAATATTAAGTAAAGAACATTTAACATATAAATGTTTTATATCAACTTAATTAAAAGTTCCCAGTTCTCAATCACTCAGAACTGGCCCAGGTAATTTGCCTAATTTTTGTCTTCAGGGGCTTCTCTTATGAGAAATCTAACCACACTGAATCTGTTAGAAATGAACAGTTTATTGAAGTGATATGTAATTTTTTTTTTTAACCCTAGTTGTATTTTGGTGACTAACTGAACTATGAATCTTCATCACAGGCTACATGAAAAAAGGTTCTTGCTGGAAAAGACAAAGAGTATTTTTTCCCTGAAAGGTAATCTAATAAGGTGTGGCGATAAAAGAGCTCTGCCAATGCCCCCTTTTCCATTGGAACTTCTTCCATGCTCAGCTGATGAAAGCTCTCAGTCCTCATGGGGCAGCAGGGTAGCCCAGAATCACAGAAGGGTTTGGGTAGGAAGGGACTTTAAAGATCATCCAGTTCCAACCAGCTGCCATGGGCAGGGACACTTTCCACTGGACCAGACTGACACACCTGGCCTTGCCTGAATGCTCCCAGGGATGGGGCACCCACGATTCTCAGCAACCTGTTGAGGGCCTCACCCCCCTCACAGTAAGGAATTTCTTCCTACTATCTAATCTAAACATACCCTGTCAGTTTAAAGTGGTGATTCTTCACTGAGCAAAGAGTTGAAATTCTTAAGAAAATAGAAGACACAACAAATTGGAACGAAAACCAAAACAGAACAAAGCATCCTAGAGTTTAATGTGAAAGTATCAAGGCCAGGCAGAGATTTCAAAGAAAATACTTGCTAAAGACATAAAAGGCAGGATGCATTCTGGACAGTGCTTGAAGGGCAAGCAAAGCATTCAGAGAAGCTGAAACCATAGGAAAAAGCTTAATGATTTTTCTGTGCTAATGTTCACAGGACAGAAAGAGCTGTGGGGACCTTCTCACCCCAGAGCATTCCTAAGAATCACCAGGTCACATCTAAGACTCCATTAAAATCTGCAGTGCCTGTAGAAGGCTTAATCATTGAAATCAAATTAATCAAGCCAAATCACCACCTGAACAACATGCCTGATCATATTCAGCCAAGAGTTTAAAAGAATTTCTTAATGAAATGTCTGTTTACTACCTGCTACTCTATAAAGCCCTATCACTGAAACTGACTTCCATAGGAGAGAAATGAATGTTGGCAAGGTTGATCCAAGCAACTACAAACCTTGACAAAAGCTTTTAACTTGCGTAGAGAGATTGAAAGCAAAATAAATAATAAATTTGCTGGGTACTTTCAACAACATAACAGAATGGAAAGCAAATCAACTTTTCTCCTTTTTCAATAAAAATAATATTTCAAATTTATTAAGTTTCTGAACTTGCAAAAACAAGATCGCATAGTCCAGCCATAGAGGATCCTAGATCTTCTTCAAAAAATTAATTTAGAAAAGTCTCTAAATGATCTTTAAGAAAAATAAAATGTCATTGGGTAAGAAGGAACATCCCCTGGCAGACTGATAATTTGCTAGAAGACAGAAGGCAAATTACAAGAATAAACAATTCTCTTGTTGATGATAATTTAGTCATGGTAATAGAGACCATAACAAACACAGATGAATTCCAGAAAGACCTAACAATGCTAAATGAGTCATTAAAAGGCAGATGAAATTCATCATCAATAAATGAAGAAATGTCCATCGGGAAAACAAAAGTACAAAATTACATGCTTGACATTATCTTTTCCTACTCAAAAATAATGTAGTATCTCTGATATTGATCAAAAATAACAGCTACTTTGATAAAAATATAATCTCAGTGCCAATAGTCTAAATGTAAGTAAGAAATTGTTAGGGAAACAGAGAACAAAACATCATTATGTTTTTATATAAATCCTTTGGGTGCCCACAGGATTGAATCATGAGCGCAATTTTAGTAACCTCATAACACACATAGCAGAGAGGGGCAACAAAGGATGATTAGAGACAAAATTATGTTCTAAAAATAGAAACTGAATAGAAAAGGACTCTTCAGAGTGGAAACCTGACAATAAAGATGGAGTATGCTTATTTCATGCATCTCTGTCAATGTGGAGAAGATGAATAGGAAGTGATTATCGACTGTTTCTCAGAACACCACAATTACCCATGTCATGCTATTTAGTGCTACTGTTAAAAGCATAGTAGAATAAATATTTTTACATACTTCATTGATTATTTTGCCACAGAAGACTGGGGAGATGAGGAAAACAAGAAAGTTCAAAAAGGAACCAAACAATTTGTGGCCAACAGATCCATTGATGGACACTAATACAATTCATGCAGTCTTGCACTTGGGTAGTGCTCTGACTGCAGATTTCCACAGCCCGTGGAAGTGGATCACTCTACACTCATCCTGCTTTGACATCTGTTCATTACTGCCACAGCTGAAAACTAAAAATGGTTAAACAGAATTTTGGTCTGACATGGTAAAATTGTTCCTGGTTTTTGTTTTGGGGGTTTTTGTTTTCTTGAGGTACTATAACGTTCCGGTAAACAAAATTATGCCTTCCAAGGAAGAGAAGGAAAATAAAAGTATTGATGTTTTCCAGTGAGGGAAGTGTTTCTTGCTGGCAGTGGAGCCTTACAGGCAGTGGATTTTACTAGGCAACACAACAGTTTAGGTCATGCACCATCCACTTTTAGGATCAGTCTGTTGGATGCTCCAACACACAAAGGAGAACTGGCAAATTTGCCCACGAGATGGGACTCAAAACTTAGACTACATCAGTGAGAGCTGATGCCACCCCTTTGTTTAGCTAATTCTTCAGCTCTGAAGAGCAATAGAGAATTGCAGTTATGTCATTGTTACTACCAAGCATGTGGCTGAAACAATGTTCCCATGCTTCCATTTGGTAGTGAGTCCTTTCCCATCAGGCCTAATTAGAATCCTGATATTTGTATGGAAATACTGGATTTTATATGGGATAAATGTAGATAAGCTGGGGTTATTCCAAAAGTCTGGTCATTGATTTGAGTCACTTATTCTAGTTGCCGTGATATGTTTTAATGAACCTAAATCAAGGTTTAAGAATTCTATCTCAAATTCTGCCTTTACATTTTACTTCTCACTGACTCCAGAGAGAACACTCTAAAGAAAGATACAGCCCCATATCAACTGCTTATTGTGTTCATCGTGCTTTAGAGCGCAGTAGAAAAAAAATAGTTGCTTGATTTATGCTTCCTTTCTGCTTTCTCAGAGTTTTTGGATTTCCATCCTCATCATTTTACATTTGTTCCTAATAATAGTGTGCTCTCAAGCTATTTCCCATTACATATTTACTCCCTTTATTGTTTGCAATATTGAACTATAAGTGACTGAATTCCTCCCCCACTACACAATTTCTCCAAGGTCCCATCTTTGTTATGACCAAACCTACCAATACATAATAGTTTTTAGCTCTAGGAAAGTTAGTATTTTACAAACTTAAAAACAAATTAAGAAGTAAGGAAGACATTCAGACAGTCTGCAAGTTCTTTGGAAAATCAGAAAACACCAGTTACAGCTGCATTCATACACAATAGGGAAGCACAGAAGGTATCAATCGCTTCTTTACACAGGTAAAGACCACCAGTGCCCTTATCCTCCCACACACATCAAAAAGTTCCTAAGATGTTGTTGAAAGCCATCAGTGACTGCCTCCTCCTTATGGAGGGTTACAGATATGGAAGAGATGCCACCCTGACACTGCACCAGCCCAGGACCCTCTCATGCTCAGGAAGTTCCCCCCCATCACTACTCCAGGACAGCATAAACAGCCTACACCCAGGGGAGCCTTCAGAACTCTTTCAAAGTGACTTATTCCTTTCAAATGCATGGTTCTTACAAGATGGCAACCAAGGTTATTGTGTCTAACCATTTCCTCCTAGGGGAGACATTGTCATTGGGTCAGGACCAAGAAAACTTTTAAAAAAGGAAAGGAAGAAATACCATGCAATAATTTAGTATGTTCCACTACTAACCAAACCCTTTCCTCCCCAAAATATTTTTTTACAGCCATTTAAGGCTGAGAAATCAAGGCTTTATGACTTATTCAATTTTCTGAAGTATGCCTGTGAAGACACAGTTCTCATGAACTTATCCTCTAAATCAACACACCTGCCAATACCTTGGGTGCAGAACATGAAGGTATATCCTAACAGACTGGTCACAAACATGTGACCAATGTTAAAGACTCGCTGCCTGGTTTTACACCAAACCAACCCATTTTCTGGGCACTGCCACACCCTTTCCTTTCCTGTCAGACAGGTACTGAGGAAGAGCTTTGCAGCAGCAGAGCCCCGCAGGACATGCACAGCTCCTCCCACCCCACTGCAGGCAGAGCAGCAGCGCCACCAGGACCTCTCACCGTGGGGACATCTGAACAGCCAGCCTGGGTGTACAGAGAGCACACAGGGCAGGCAGCAAATGGCACAGAGAACAACTGAGTTCCCTTAAGGTTGCTTGGACTGCACAGAATCCAGAGGAGTGGATCCTCAGACCTGTGGTAACAGCCTGTCTCTGGGATTTCCTGTTCCCATTTCCTTCACCAAAACTAAACCTTCTTTTTCACAACTTCTTTCAATACTTCCCTCCACTGACACACTCTGGATCTGTTCCAATGTAAATAAGGCAAACTTGTACTTTACTCTCAGTTAGGTGGGTGGGGGATTTTTTTCTGTTTTATTTAGGTTTGGTTTCTTGGTTTTTTGGTCTTTTGTTTTGCTTAGGTTTTTTACTTGTTTTTATTATTACTATTGAAGTTTATCACACTGTGCAAGTCATCTTGAAGTGTTTTCAGAGTCACACACAGACCAGAGAAAAGCCTGCTGAGAATAAACATGTTGTAAACCAAATTACACCTGAAAAGGCAACACACTGTTTCAAATGACATATGGCTGCTGTACAGAACAGAGAAGAACATTAAAAGGGTAGAAACTGGGGGACTGACTCCATGCATGTAACAATACAGGTTGCTAGGATTGCTCTATTTATTTGGATGGCTTTAAAAAACAAAAATAACACAAGGTTGATACCACAGTTTTGCATAAGTTTTATCACCAGCATAGATGAGCCATTTACAAGGTATGCAGAGAGAGATACTGCACTTCAACTTCAGACAATGGTATGTTTAAAAAACAGGAATATCTTTACTGGGTCAAGCTGCTATAGTTTACAGCAAGTGCAGAATCACATGAAATGAATATCAAAATTCTCAACAGCAGTTTTTCTTCTGAATTCAATCCAAACTAATAAATCTACTGTGGCTCTGCTTTCTCTGTTCACTTCAGCTCTTATCTAAATGACAAGTCTTGTCCGTGTGCCACAGATAAGTATAGCATCATGTCAGGGAAATGACAGAACACCCTCAATTCTGCCAGACAAATCACAGTAGATGGGACATTATTTTTTCTTTTGCTATTTGACAGTGCCATCTGTAACTTCTGCCAATTTTCTTGCATTACTCAAGGCAATTGCTTTCCTTTTGTTAAGAAGACAAGAAGGTTGTGACAGAGCTAGCCATCAAAGTTAACACGGCACCCAGCTTTGTGCAACTTTCATAACACTCCTACCTGCAACATGGAAGAGAGGCAAAATGCCAACAAAATTCATGAGGGAGTCAACAGACTGACAAAGACAAATGCAAATTTAAAAAAAAAAAAGGTTTGTGCTCAGTGTTTTGTGATTCAGGGAAGCATTACAATTATACATGACCTGCTCTGTCCTCAAGGGCTAGAATGGGCACTTGATTGGAATATTAGTAGAGGAAACACCAGGTTCATGTGGCTGGAGGCACATGATCTAGTGGGGAAGCAGCTTGTTGTGCTGCATACTGAACACATTTCTACTTTTTTCATAGAAAAATAACACTGCAACTTCCTTCATGCCATCTGCCCTACACTGAGTTCCTCAAATATTGGAGGAAAAGGAAAAAATCTTTTATAGGAATTTTCTATGACATGGTCAATATATAAAAGACAGTCTTCTCTACTAAAATTTCAAATGCCAAATGGTGAGCTTGGTCTCAATTATTAAACACATTTATTAGGTTTATCTTGTATGTGCAAAGTCATTATAGGAGAGTTTGAAGCATTTAAGTACTTCAGATACACATGGTCTTGTCAGCATTTCTACTCGAGTTCTCCTGGGATAGTGATTAATTCAAACAGCATTTTGTTGACAAGACTATCCCACAGTTGGCTTAGATTCCTGCATGCTGGTGACTCTTGCAAATTTGCTACCTTCCTCTGCTCATATAAGGTCTTAATCCTCAATATAACATTTTGCAAGTGGAGCAGAGCAGCAGTTTTCTTTGTCTCAAGGGTGTTAAGGCATCACTCAAGGAAGCCCTAAGTTTCTAGCTGGCTGAACAAGTAGTTTTCTGCATGAATTGAAATATATTTTGCAAACCGGATGCTGGAAAAATGGTAGGTAAATGTCTAGAATCAGTATTATAACAAGTAGCATCTGGTTAACAACTCAAAAAGAAAGGGAGTTCAGGACCTAAAAGCTGTTGAGTCCTTTCTTCCAAAGACATCCACAGGGGACTGTATACTTTCTAAAAATAAAACCAAAAGACCCACAGTCTAAATTAGAGTGCCTTTAGGTGCAAGCATGCATGTTTCAACCACTTAGTCTTAATTTTTTTTTTTTTGCAACCTCTCTTTTGGAATAGTCAAAGTAAAAATCAAATCTTTATCATGCAAGCTATGACAGATGGGATCCCTTTGGATCTGCTGTAGAAGAAGATTCAGAAGGAGTATCTGCAGTATTAGCTGCAGAAATTCCCAGCAGAAGTCAGATGTCTTTATGGAAGAGATGCACTTTTTTAACATTCTTATAAATTAAAAATCATAAGTAAATGAATAAATTCCTAAGTGGTCTTACAGAGCAGGTTAAAGTCCTTCTTTAGCTGGGAATAACAGATAAACAGTGCAGAAAATATAACCTGTCCCTTTCTGTCCTAATGCCAAAGATGTAATCACTCTTGTCAGAAACATTATTGTGTCATACAGTTAAATTTGAGGCTATTAAAATACCAGTGCAGAGATTTGATATTAAAAACATTTCTCATGAAATTTCTTGCTGCACATTGACCAAATATGGAAGCCCTGTGGGCTTGTTCCTTTAAAATGATACATTTGATTCTGACAGAAAGAAATTTAAAGAAATTATGTACAGACTGATTTCCAAGTAGTAGCAGAAACACAAGTCATGCTCACAACCAAAAATCCAAGTACTATAGCCCTTGGGGATTATATTGAACATGCTGATAAATGATGTGCAAGTGGGTGTATGAAAAAATAAATACAGGGATTACAGAAGTCACTGCAAATTCTGCACAGACAACTCTCTAGTGCATTAATATTTTCATTTAAATCAACTTGCATTATCCAGCTTCTTTGAAGCTATAACAAGAACCATATAAATTCTCCTGCAGTCATTAGGCACAGAGAGATACTGAAATGCACCTGTAAGTGCAGTTAAACCAAGTAGAAAATGTGTAAATTAACTAAATTAGCAAAAATAGAACTTTCAATATGGAGAAGCAATTGATACTTAAAGATGACTCCACAGCAGTTATGGGCTAAACATATCACTTTGCTTTTGATGCAGTTCTTAAAACAACCCCCAGCAGGATGGCATAGGGAGCTGGGGCATGTTTAGCAGGTCACTCCCCTCTGCACTGCATTCTTAAAGGCTGGAATGGAAAAAGGGAGAGAAGTATCCTAAAACACAAGTCCTCCTCCTGGAGTCACACCAGCCATTTCAGGAACTTACACCGGCTTCTGCAGGAGAAGCACTAATGATATTCTCCTAATCTCACCAGCCAACCACTCCAAAAAAAGAGAGGTGCATTATGGAATAATCTCCAAGCCTGCTTGTGAGATCCTTTCAAGCACTTTCTCCATTTGGTGTCAGAGTGCTCTTAAGGCACTTGGGGGCCTTGCTGACAAAGGACCAAATTGACCACAACTGAGCAACAAAGTAAAAAATATGGGATGCCTGACTGCCATAAAGAATTCTACACCGAGATTCCTTCCCATCCTGCCTAGATGGCCCAAGACCATGGCTTCAGCCAGTTGATAAGAGATTTTTTCCCCAGCTTTTTTCTGGTGTAGCCCCTGGGGGGGCTTTGTCTGCCCTAGGTGTAACTGAAGGCCCTTCAGTAAAAAGGACCTCCTTTTTATTCCCTTAACTTTGTCTGGCTGCTGTTTTTAGGTAGTACCAAAAAAGCATGTTTACTTCATGAAAAGTGTGGGCTGCAACAAAATAAAGAAATTGGGTTTTTATCTAGACAGTTTAAAGGGTAAGTATTCTTAGAGCAGCTGGCTGGGATAATTTCAGCTGAAATATATTCTGAACATAGAGACGGGCCTATCATTTACAGTAATAAAAAGTCATAAATGTCTCTATTAAAGAGTGGTTTTCTGCATAATGAGGAATAAAGGACTGAGTGGTCTCACAGGTGAATGTCGAATGTATGGGTAAGTTATTTTTTCATAAAGTAATTCCAGACACTGAACAAGAAGTCAGGTTTGAAATCCCAAACTGACATTGATTCAGTTGCTAGCTTGAGGCCATACTTTGGATACGTGCAGTATTGCTCTATGTGTGGAACACAACAGATTCGCCTATTGCAGAAACAGCAACAAAATTGCATTAAAAAAAATTGAAGTCTGCCTACTGAGCTCTTTTGAAGCTGCAAAATTGTGTAACTTTGAGCCAAAACCTACCTTGTGTAAAACAAACAAAGAAAACAACAACTATTTTGTCTTTAAGACTATTTCCTCTGATGAGACTGCAACACATTTAACAGAAAGTGTTTTATAGAACTTAAAACAAAAGTCAACATTCTACAGCAACACTTGCCACAGGCACCAAGGCTGGTGGCTCTGGGCCTGAGGGATATCTCAGCATATGACCTGTATCAGGTAACCTCTGCCTCCAAATGAAAGACTTCCAGTAAATATACTTACTGATGAGGAGACCAATATGAGAGAGAAAAATCTTCCTTAAGTTTTAAGGGAATGGAGTCTATAATATTTTTGGGTTAAAGTTAACTTTAAGTCATCAGCTTAGTATTGACACCTGCCAGGAGATCGCCAAATCCCTGGGGTCTTCTGAAGTGGAAAAGCAGAATTTTTACCTCATTGCAGTATTAGTCATCTGCCTTTCCACCCCTTGAAATCACCTGAGAGAAGTTTTGTACAAGCTGCAGTCCTTGGCAGGTGCTCTGCAGCCTGGATCCCATCCCTCAGCTGTGTGCCATGATGTTTTCCTGCTGGCTCTGCAGCCACAGCCTCTTCCCAGAGGCAGCTGCTCCCTCACCAGGACACAACTGCCTGATATTTGCAGGCTTTATACAACAAAGGGGAAAGGCAAAGAAGAAATAGCTCCTTAATGAAAGGCATTTTAATGGCTTTTTTGTCATTACATTCAGCCGTGTTTCCTTTAGTTGCAATAAAACCCCACAGATTTTAAGCCTTTTCTGATAATGTTACATTACACGGTTTTTCTCCTGTTGTTTTACAAGAGCCTAAATAATGCCTTTCACCCACACACTGAACTTGGTGGTTCAGGGAAAGCAGGCTTCCGCACAGGTTTCCATGAAACTGGGTAGGCAGTTCTAACTTGGATTTTTAAAAGAAATATCATTTTGTTTCAAAGAAAGCAATCAGGGACTCATTTCTGGGGAAGAGAAAGATTAATATTCCAGAAATAAATGTATAAACTGGGAGGTATGAGGCACAACCTCCGGGCCCACAGCAAGGGACAGAGCTCAGGCCTCACACGGCCCTAGGGAGGAACTGAGGGGCCCCACTTTAGTACCTTAACTTTGATCATGAATTATAAACAACCTCTGTGATGGTTTCTGAGGAAGGTGCCCTTTCCAGCATGGTCAGTCTTTGCCCTCCATCCCAGGGAGTTGGGAGTATAGAAGGTGCCGCTCCCAGCCTGGGGCAGGAAGGGCTGAGGGCTCTGGCACCATGCTGGCCTGCACTCACACCATGGCGGCACCATGAGGCTCTGTGAGGGCACGGCCTTTAGCACGAGGGTGGTGGGCAAGGAGGGGAAGGCCCTGCAAATAATTAAGTTTTATGGCCCAGCTCATGCAAAAATAAGATATTAAAAAAATAAACAATAAAATAACCTTACCATCAAAGCTTAAATGAAAACTGGATTGAGAGACATTTTAAATAGTCACTCCTGCTAGAACTTGCTGAGAAAATAAATTGACATATGCACTTTCAAACATTCTAAATAGGTCAGTTAGACTTCTCCTGTTAGCAAGAACACTGTACCTGAAATTTATTTATTTTATACCATATTTAACATTAACACACACCAAATCTATCATAGACTGCAAACTGTTGTTATCTTATTGTAAATCTTCCATACCTTCTGGGTGATTTCTCATGGCCAGTTCCTCACAGCACTGACTTCTTCTTCTTCACAGCACAACCAACAAACTCCAATTTTCTCCTCACCCAGCTCACCCACTCTTTTGTAGCACTCATCATCTCATTGGACACACCTGTGGCCTATTAAGGGCAGGCCTGTTCCCAATCTTTGGTGATTGGTACAGCTGCAACTCCTCAGGTGTGACATTACTTTCTGCACTATTCTCTTACATTCTATTCCTCCACAGCAAACCCTAAGGTGTTTTCCATTACACCCAAAAGCTTTTTCAGTGTAGTTCACCTTTAGCACCTCCAGCCAGCAGGAGGTTCTGAAACAAATAGTTTAATAAAGCCCTTCCAACCCAAGTTTTTTAGTTCATCCATGTCAGGGAAATGCTTCATAGTAGGGCAGCCATCAGACTGCTGTGGGAGTAAGGAGCATGTGTATGTTTCACATATATTAATGTTGGGGGTTAAGGGGCTGAGAGAGGTTTCTGTGGAATACTTTCATTTGCCACATCCCAGCTCTAAGCCAGCCAGGAATGTAGTGAGGGGAGTTTAGCACAGCAGCAGAAATCCTGACTCTAGGTTACATAACCCTAGATGGATGCTGGGATCTTGATCACTCTGAAAAGCACCACACAATAATGATAGTTAAAAGCTGAACACTTCTGGAGTAATTTTTAAATGTTTGTTAACTCAGATGCCATGGTAACATTAAAAAAATTAAAACCTGTGTGCTAGCACTGTCAGAGTCAAGTAGCTTCAGGAGTCCTCAGCAAACAAAACCTATCTACAATTTCAATCCTACTGCCTCTACTGCCCTGTTGGTTGGGTGGCCCATTTTACTACAGATGAGACTCACTCAGCTCCCAGATTCATCATCTTAGTTTTAAAGTCACATTTTTCACTGTATTACTTTGCTTCAAAGAGATATGCAGCTATTTTTCTGGCTGTTTGTGAGGAACTTACTGTTGGCTGTAGCAGATGCTAGTTCTGATTCTGTAAGTTTACATACCCAAAAAGACCATGAAAATACTAGATCAAGAATTCAGAATAGGATCAGAGAAGAAATATCTAAATTTGTAAAAGTGCCAAGACAATTTATGACCAAGCACTGAGACCAGGTAATGGTGGAAGCAACAGAGACATGAAATCTATCCATTTCAATGCTTCCTCTGGAAATGTTCCATAAAGCTGGAGGAGACTGGAGCTCAGCCTGACAGGATTTGGATGTCTGTAAAACCAACCTAAATAGCAAACTAAATCCTGTGTATGAGAGTATTCTGTGGAGGTAGCCAGTTATCTAAACATAAAACTTTGAATTTTAATTGTCATTTTTTAGAATAGAATTCTGCAGTTAGAGAGATAAGCCTCAGTTGGAGGCAACACAGGGAAAACAACCTTTGCTAAAATATCTTTTTTCCTTTACATCTGTTGTTGCAATCCTTAACTCATACTGCAGTCATTTAATACAAGCAAGATTGTTCTATTTCTATGCAAAGTAAACATAAATACAGCTGAACTGCTCAAAACTCCAGGTCAAACAATGCCAGTAACTCTGGAGTGTAGAGCAAGCCTGGAAGCTTGATATTGATGGAGTTGTTTAATAAACATTTCTGTGCAATGTCAAGACAGCATTGTTTATTCTCTATTCTGCTTCAGGTTTCGTGCTATTTAGTTTATTTCTGAAAGGGTCATGTTCTGACATGAGGCATTAATTGAGAAGCTTATTTCCCATTAAAAACAAAAACCATTGTAATATTCATGACTGAGACAAAAAAGTAAATGTCAAAGACAAAGAAAACCTAGAAGTAAATCTAACAAGAAAAATCTTGTTTTTTCTTAACCTGCCATTGTTTACTTATGTGGGGGTTTTTTATCCTTGGAGTAACTAATACTGAATTTTTTACTAGGCAATTTTATTGCAGAAGAACTAATATGAATACCAATCAATCCACTGGTCAGTGCAGACAACCCTATCACAGAAATTCAAGAGCTTTGTTATTTTGCACTGCTCTTTATGTTACAAATACAGAATTCTCTAACAGTTACCCAAATGAAGGTTTATAGAGTATTTTAAACTGCCAAAAACAACAGCTTGCCACCAAAAACAAACAAAACAAGACTCTACACCAATAACATAATGGCTATTTTTGTCTTGTTGGTCATGAAAATGTTAGCAAATAAACCTTGTTTTGTTTCAACAAATAGATTGAGACAGTTACACATACAGAGTAATCAATGTTCTTAAACTCTCCAAAAGAGACATAACCATAATCATATTCATTTTCCAATACCAAAATTATAAACAAGTCAGTAAATAACATTAAAATAATTCCTAATAAGAACCTATTTAATTTATTCTAAGATCTTACTTGTAATACTGTAACACATGATGTGCTCAAGCAATGGTCAGACTGATGCGACAAACTGCAGCATCACAGAAATTTTCCCTAGTAGAGACAATTCAAAAGGAAATAACAGGGCAGCCTGGGAATAGCCAAGTGAGACAGAGCCTATTCATGCAATTGAAAAATTTTGGGAGAGCCCATGAGCTAAATCATAAGAGACATGTAAATGAAAATAATCCAAGGAAGCAATGCTGCCTACAGATACCATTACAGTGTCTACCATTATAATGTATAACTGTTATAAAGGAAATATTAGCCAGTTTTAGAATTTTCTCATATTCCTAGAAATGGAACTGAAGATTTCACACATTTTCTGTTCCATACCAGGTTTACTAGGTTGTGGGGTTTTTTGGACATTGTCTCAGAAGCACTTCAGTTATTTGTAAAACTTCTCATTAGTAGAAACTTCTTTTTTTCTCCCATTAACAATAGTCACAACTTTTTTTTAAAACATCTTGAAACATCTTGCTATGTATGTTGTTACCAGCAAGGTACTCTTCACCATTTCTATGAAAGATACTACTTAGCTGCTCCCATGCAGTTCACAAATGCTCAATCTCCTGGCACCAGCAGGAGCCCAGGCTGTTGAGGCAAAAGGCAGAGAAACCCAAGCAGAAACACTCTCACTCCTGGGTTTCAATGCTTCTGCTCCTCTCTCCCAGGTGATTTAGCAAGGAAAACAGCCTGGCAGGTGGGACAAGAGCCAGGATGAGATTGGAAAAAAGCACAGCCAGAAACAAGAAAGCTGCATGTAGAAGACCAAAAGCACAAAGTAAACATTTGGGGTTTGTTTCTGTTGTCTTTGACTGCTAAGTTTATAACCTTGCTGTGCCCCTACACAGCTTTTGTTTTATGAGGTCAAATGTTTTACTAGATTTCTTTTCTTGGCCTCTATTTATCAGTGCATTGTTTGACTTAACAGACAAGACAAGTATTTGCATAATCATGTCTTCATCTGCTACTGTGAACATGTACAAAACTCCACGCATGTAGGAATGTGCAGCATTCTCAGTTTGAAAAAAAATCATGTTTCATGTCCTTGCTCAAGAGAACTTTTCATTATGAAGTAACAACATAAAAACAATGCTAGTTCAAGTATCCCTAATATAACTTCTTTCTAGTTGCAACCATCTTCTGTGGTACAGCTGTAGTGTTAGCAGATGTGAAATGGCCTTCTATTATTGGGATAGTACATGGGCATATGATGAATCAAGAATAAAATATTACTTCTGCACTGAAATCCCTTTTAGATCTTGGCATCAACAACCCATTGGAAATGCACATGCACCCCAGGTATCTAACTAACAAGACTGATAATAACATTTATGATGTAGAAGCAGCAGATTTTTAATATGAGCTATAACTAGACTCAGCCTAAAATATACACCAGTTCTTCTTTCTGCTCATAGGAACAGCTTTGAAGCTATCTGTGCTTTGCCACAGCTTCTTATTTCTCCCAAGACCAGTGAACTCTACAGAGCCACTCTTCACTACACCTCATTCACTGTAACTTCTATCTGACACGTAATACACCTTGATCCTCTCCATGCATTTGGAAAGAGCACTCAGTGCATCAAAAACAGTGATTCAATGTAATTATATAACTGTCTGGCTATGTAACACTTGATACTTAATCCTCTCACCCCTTCCCCCCCCCCCCCCATAAAAAAAAAAAAGAAAAAAAGAAACCAAAAAGACCAAACTCACAGACATTCTTTACCAGGATAACTTAATGTTCACATAATTCATACTTCCCTTTGACTTTGTATTAGTCTAAATAAAATGACAATGACATGGCTGTGGAATTCCAGCACCTTCTTGCTGTTACACAGACAATAATCCAGCAAATGGTCTCTATTTACACTAGCAGCAGTAGCCCCTGCTTCCTCTGAGCCACATCATCACTGCAGGCACCAGAACAATTTTACACACCTGGGAATTGCTGCTCAGGACTTGCCTCTTGCATATCACCTACTGCTTCTAGAAAGCAATCCACTTTCATTAACCCTTGGCACTCCCATTTTCTAAATCACAGGATCAGGACTCTTTTGCAAGCATTTTTGCAGCTTGTATAGCCACTACAGCCTAATAAATGACTGTTCAAATGCATAGACAGTAGCCTGGAAAGACAGTGAAGTACAATAGAGAGAAACCTGTAGTTATTTAATCGCTTGATTCCCAGCTCTGCATAAACACATTCATTCCAAACAGTGATTGTTCTGACTTCAATGAAGCTGGTTTTGACACAGGTAATTACCACCAAAATTTGCCTGATCAGGGCCTCTGCTACCTCACCAGCAAAGGTCTGATCAAAAGAGCCATTAGAGTGCTTGTAGCCATCTTATGCTAAAATTTGTCCTGTGAATACAATAGCTGCTGCCTGCTTTGTGCTGCAGCTGTGTTACAATTAGCAACATCAGCTACACATCTGTCAAGTATTAGATATTTTTCACATAGACCCTCTGCAGGATGATCACTGGGTAAAATCCTTTGGGAGATGCTTGTTCAGATTAATCACGGCATAAAGTAAGATATGTGAGTGCAACTGAATGGTGAAGTCCCTGTGCTTGTTTCTCATGTCCCTCACCCAGAGATATGAACAGGCAGCTTGTCTGCACACCACACCCCTCAAAGACAGGCTCTGCAGCTTGGTCCTCTCAGTCCTATGGGCACTGCAGGCAGCTGACCATTCTAGGTCATCTCTGCTGAACGAAATGTTAATGCATTTACAAAGCTGATTAGTTGGACTGACCCATCTTTTGGTCAGCTCTTCAGTTTGTCTTCAGAAATCCCATAATAGGATTTACTCTTCTGCTGCAGCTTGCATAGGAGCCCTGTAAATTCAGCCCAGAGGGCTTTTACTGAAGGAAAATGAGGTGGTGTATCATTTCACTGCAGTACACTTCAAATACATGTGCAAAAGCATGAAGACTAGCCAGCTTCAACACTGATTTGCATGAGGTCAACATGATTATTGTTCCTCTAAAAAGCACACGTGTTGCAGCAAATTCAAATTGCATTGCAGGAACATGAAAGAGGGAGAGCATGGAAACTGCCTCACCAACTTCCTGACCCACTGAACAAAAAAAAAGACAGCAGTCAAGAAGTTGGACAAAGAGACTGCATTTGGCAACTCATCTCTACACACAGCTCCCTGTCAGAGCACTGAGCAAAGCCTCTGGTTGAACACTTCGGTGCACAACCTCCATTCAGCTACACAGAAATTTGTTAAATCTGCACATGGCTGAAATTTTCCATTTTCTGTTTCAACCATTCTCAAGCTTTTTCCTAAGATGAAACATGTTTAATAGTTATTAAAATAAAACTATTAAAATAAAACAGGAGCTTAAAATTTAGAATAGCATGTTTGTGCATATGTTCTGTGCTGTTCCAAATCTGAACAAATACTGCAACTTTGAAAAAATGAAACCTTGGACATGTCAGACAAGGTAAAAGTGTGAGGGAGCAGTGGGAAATCTTCTGGAAAGTTCTGGTCTCCTCTCAAAAAGTAGGGTCAGACAGAACTCAGAGAGGAAACAATGTCTCAAAGCCAGGAGAATGCTTCTCCTTAATGTCTAAGATTTGAAATCTAGAAAAGCAAACAGATCTTCAAAACTGTGAATGTCCTAGAGATTGTAAGATTAGAAGTCCATTCACCATCTCTTTCCATACAAATGAAGAAGCAAGTGGCCTCAAATGAGGCCACTAAAAACCAAACTCAAAACAAACAAAAAGGGTTGGTTTTTTTCATTAAAAGCTGTGGATATAACCGTGAAATTTTATACTTTTTCTTTTCTTTTAAATTAAAGAGAAACCAGACAAATTTGTGGAAGAGATATATGCTGGCAGTTACTCTTTACATAATATTATTTGAACATGTTTCTGTAGTAAAAATACTTGGGGCTATGGAAAGGATTAGAGGATGGTGTACATATATATTTATGTTTGTCCTGTTCTCATTCTCAATCCTAGATATTTGCTTTTGATTTTTGTTGGAGGCAGGGCCTTGGGATATAGGGTTTTTATTAAAAAAATTAAATCTTAAAACCAGCTATTTCCACGCTGTTATCTCTCAAGTAACTGTAAGGCACAAAAAACAAGTAATGTGTCTGTTTGTGAAGTCCCAGAGATTTTAAAAAGACCTCAAGTAGACAGATCCTAGAGCACATCTAATGGGGTTCCTTTTTGTATCATGTTTCATTCTTCCCAAAGGCCAGCTTACTTTTCTCCTTGAATACCCACCCTAGTCCCAAGCACAAGGAAGAAGGGGGGAACAGCAGGGAGTTTATCTCAGCTGACACCCAGAGGGGTCACATTAGTCACTGCCAACTTGCAACTGTTATATAAAGGAGGCAACTTGCCCAAGAAAATAGGGAAAAAGAGGCTTCAGTGGGCTCTCCCAGACAGTGATTCAGAGTTCTACACCTACTCAAAAATCCTCTGAAGTTGTTTCCATCTCTCCTAGGCAGACTAGAAGACAAGGCAGCAAACGCAGTCATCCAAGGAAAATGGCTAAATTTAGGCAGATAAATACTTCTTCTTGTGCAGATTGGAAGTAAAGGCAGAGCCTAAAGAGATAACTATCAAATAAATTGCCAGTGATTGCTTTTGAACTGCCCAGGAATTGTGGTATTTTATCTTGTCATCACATCTAATAAACAGAAAATGCAATTGAGTCACTCGGTAGGCAATTGGATTTGATTTTTCATTTCCCTTTGACGCTTATAATTCCGTTTTATGTTAGCAGCAGAGAGGGCTGGGCTGTGACAGTGATAACTGATAATCTAGTAGTGCTTATTTTTTCCTAGAACATCATGAAAGTAGCAAGTCGTGATAACCTCTAGCAGCAACAAGGACTAAAGATGAGACCTTCACATGGAGGCTTTTGCAGCATTACTGACATCACTACACTGCTGCTCTGGAGAAATCAGTTGGCATTTTTCAGCATAATAGAGCGACCTTCCTTCAGCAAAATGCTGGTGTTAGCTTAACTACTCTGGAAAGCCTGGAGGGGCTCATTTACACAGGGGTTAATGGTCTAAATTCTGCAACTCTAGTCCCAAAATCCAAGCCTCCATGCAGACATTCTCCAAGTTTTTGTATCATTCAGCAGCCTTTGTCTGGTGTTCTTCTGATCAAATATAAATTGCATAGTTTAGCTTTTTTTCACAGCTGTACAAACTACTTCAACTAATGGTTACCTAACTTTCGCAAGCATAACAGCATTTGTATCACAACCCAGCAAATCCTCCAGACAATTCCACTCAATTCCTCTTCTAAAATCCTTGAATTGATGTAGGCTCATAATTATCCAAGTATATTCTTAATTGTTTTCAGATCAGTCCTCTTATTACAGTTTTTTTTCAGTCTCTCTCAATTAGGCTCAGTTGAAGTGCTTCCAGCTGAAACATCCCAAGATAAATATTCTTGTGACTACCATGCCAACTGACAGTTAAAGCACAGCATAAATGTAGCAGAATTTATCTGTTTGGGAGCCCAAAAGTGAGACAGTATCTCCAATCTGATAGTTAGGTAAATGAAGTTGAGCCTATTTGTCTCCTGCTGTTTTAACTCAGTGAGTGCTCTGTGCTTGTGACCTGTAGTACAGGGCCAACTGACACTGCAGTAATGCTGAGGCACAGGAATAGATTACCTACAGTGCTTATGGAAATGTCTAACAGAGGGAATTTTTAAGGACATGTTGGACTAACTGTTTCTGACAGTTGCTTAAGTATAGTTGACATTACTTTCAGAAAAGGGGATTATATTTCACGGGTTTTCCCAGACCTATTTTGTAGAGTTCCATGGCATACCAGCATTAAAATCACATTACAAATTTGTAAAAAGGTAGCAGTTCACATTTCTTGGAATGTGGCATGACTGGGTGGCCTTCTGAAGTTCCTTCCAGCCCAGCTTCTCCCAATTCCCTGGGTAGCTGTGTAGACTGCCATGGAGCCACTGTTCTCCTCTGTGCCCCACTGTGATTTTAGAGGTCAAAGCACCAAATATGGAAATCCATACACGAGGTTGGTGACATAAATGCCTACATATAACCATGGTTCTTGTACTGCACATTTCTTACCCTTAATCCTGGTGTGTGCACATATATTCTGATCTGTTGGTACTCCCCTTCTATTTCTCTCAGCTGTTCTCTTTCCCTCTGGAAAGTATCACATTTTGAAGACTTTGGTGGACACTTCTACATGTTTAGAATTTGTCCAAAGTGTTTTACCATTCTGAAAGATCCTCATATCTGACTGAACTGTAATTACAGATGAATGTACACAACAATGAAATAAGAACTTGTTCAGATTTTAATTTGCAATAGAAGTAACAACTTGGCTGCTACAACAATAAACTTTTATGTAACTAACTTTGTGAGGCAGTGAACACTTTTCCCTATATACAATGGATTAGAAGTATGTAATACATTGAGTCAGCCCTAAGATCTCAACATCGAAATAAAAAAACAAGTCCCAAGACATTATCACCTTAGAAAAAAATTCAAAGTTCTTGAGTTCAATCTTCAGTATAATTATCATCATTACCAGCTAGTATAAATGAGCTTTTGATCCATGGTGCAATTTACATGTATTTATAGTGTGTTATAAACCCACACAATACTTTTATTTCTCTAGAATTTGCTTCTTAGCAAGTGTTTTCTGACAAGAAAACATCTTCATGGCTCCATAAGAACAAGAATATTTGAAGATTTTGGTGATAGATAAAAACAAGCTATGTCCAAAACACCATTAAAGCTGTAAAGTTAGTCTATTTTTCCCCCTTAAACTTAAGGACTACATAGCTGATATCCCAAAGCCATATTTTTTTTCCTCCTTATTATTATTATTTCTGGTTTCTTATTCCTTTTTTTAAGAACAATTTGTAGATGTTGAGAACTGAGTTATGAAAACCATGCAAAAGCCCATGCTTCATACAAAACAGAACTCTGTCAAATTTAAGAGGTTCATATAACCTGACTTTGTTCATACAAGCCAAGGAGGAGAGGAGGAGTTCCCTCTAAATCCCATGGCATAAGTAGTCTTTGTATTCCAATAACAAATCAACTAAGTCCACACAGTATAAAACTTAACTTTAGTCTTATGTTTATTTCCTGATGTTTTCCTGTAAATCAACCAGAAATAAGAATGAGCTTGCATTTAGATTTCTTAAATAAAAATAGAAATAAACCAAACCAAAATAAATTAAAAACAAACAAAAAAATTCTCACCCTCCCCTAAATAAGATAATTAAAAACCTATATATGTATATATATCAGACAATTTCTGATGCAACATTGAGTAAAACCATTGGCATACACCTAGAATATGAGGAGGACCTTTATTTTCTCCCCATTATCCTTTAGATGGGAAAATAAAAACCAAAACCCAAGCAAATATGCTGTGAGCAATATCTCACCCTTTAACATCATATCAAAGGTGAAGATCAAGCCCTTGTCCGCAAAAATATTTAGCGAGAGCCCCTCAACACAAGGGTTTTAAAACTTAAAAGGGTTTAGGAAACACACAAGACATTTTGATGTTCCACTGAGAAACAAGATCAATAAACTGCAACCAAGCTGAAATATTGGTTCCAAGAAGGATGATAAGGTCCTTGCATAAATACTGAATTTGAAGATAACTACACAAGATATCAGATAGTGTATATACTAGTTTACTTTCAAATATTTACATTTTATCCAGAATCTTACACACATACTAATGTGTGACGTTCATTTTAAGTACTGCATAATAATGTGCAATCTTAATGGTGTTTGAAGGAAGGGGAATGACACCCATTACCCTACTTGTCCACTCCCTCCTCACCCAGCACGTGTTTAAATTCAGCCTATGGAGTATGAATAGCTCAGCTGTCCCAAACACTTCATAAAGCAGTCCCACATATCCAAGCAGGTATTATTTACTTATAAAACTCAAACTGTGCTAGGGAAATGCAAGGGAGTTCTGCCATCATTGCTGTAGAGAGCAAGACTGGATATTAAAGTGAATTTAACAACAGAAAAATAATCCTAAAAAGTGCAGGGCCTGGTAGCATTATGCAGCATTCAGATTTATATAAGAGTAGGGGAATGGTTGTAGGGATTTCAGCTTGGAAGACTGTCAGTGAAGAAATGTGAGCATGTACCATGGAGAAGTGAGTGATTGCATACTCCTGAGTCCACTCCAAATAGTTCATTTTATGCATACATAAAGCTCAACCAAAGTTATACCAATTCAGTATGGCATAAAATAAAGTAAGGCATTCAGAGAAGCAAGTCACAATACCATTACCATCAGCTTTGCTTCTCCCTAAGGTTTAAGAACGTGTAATTGGGAGCTGTGAGAATTCCCCATCAAAGTAGGTCTAATTTTGTCAGGCTTTACTTAAATTACTGAACTACAAACTCAGTTTGACAAAGCTGCTTTAGTATGGCTCTACTGTTATTCCATTTTAACTATTATTACCAAAACCAAAATTGAAATGCAAGGCTTACATTCAGAAAATTATTTAAATATACTTCTGTTGCTAGAATGGACTGCCCTTAAAGAGGTCAGTACATGCAGTATAATATCTAGAGGAAGGCTGATTAAATAGATGCTTAAACATTAAAAAGGAAACAAAAGAGCCCTAAATCAGAAACTTGAAGCCCAGTTTGAGCCTACTCTCACTTGAGTTCCACTGCTGCTTACTAGAGGTCTGAGCTGCTTGGTGGGTGCTCAGATTGTCTGAATTGCATCCAGGAATATGCTGAAGTGCTGACATGGCAGATGTCAGAGTTGCATGAGTGGAATCTCTGGTGTGTTTGGCAGTAAATTTAAAGCTTAACATTGGGTATGACTTTTAGGAATCTGAAAGATGGTACACTGCAACTTGAACAGGAACAGAAGAAACTGCCACTGATTTCAGTGAGAAGAGGACATGCAACCTGAGAGATCAGGGATCAGTAGAGGTGCCCGGCCTGAAATCAGACCACTACTCACACTGCATTTCTTACAATCCTGTGCAGGCTTCCTGCATTTGCCTCTCCAACCAGTGAATTGAAATTTGGGTTCCTGTAAAGGCACAGTGAAATAGGCCATTCATTTGTGTAGTACAAACATTTTAGCAAGCTGAAAAAGTGCAAAAGTCAACTAGAAAGTCAGTCCTACTGTATATGGCAGCTGTTTCCAGGAGTTGTGAATGGCAGTGAAGATCAGAAGAAAGGAACAGGCCCTGTATCAGTGCACTGTCCCTGCTCAGCCACCCCCAGCAACAGATGCCTTTAGAATGACTGCAGATGCCTCAGAGGACTGTGGTGTTAGAGCAAAATTTTCTGCAATACCATCACAATTGAAATCTCAAAAATCATACAAGATAATTAATGTCAAGAGCTATTCAAGGAATTTGTACTTTGGCCAAAATATCCCCAGCAGATGATGTGGTCACTAAGAACAAAAAGCCCTAAATCAGTATTAGCACATCTATGTACTAATTGTACTATGTACTATGCATACAAACCCAGACTGAGGCTGTTATGAGGATGGGTTTCAAGTGCAATGAGAAGTCAATGAGAAAGGAGACTGTTTTTTATCAGTTCTCTTTCCTAAGCACATCTCAAGAGCACTCAGGGAAGATGTAGACTGCATTTGTTACATTGGTTATATATGTCTCCTTTAAAAAAAAACCAAAATTCCCAAACTCATCTTTCCTGGGGAAATGCAGAGTGCAAAAGGATTTGCTGGCATGAGTGTAGCAGAACACATATAGAATAAATTCAAAATTTGGAAAAAGTTACATTTCTCATGCATGCACTGTGCTCTTGTAGAGATTCAGAGCACATACACATACACAGAGAACTCACGGTGCTGGAGATTCAGTCAGAAGAGAGAACAGGTACAATTTAGAAGAAGAAAAATGTTAATCCTGTGGAGAACCAAAATTAGGTCTGCTGTGCCTATGAAAAGTCTTGCACAGAATATAACATTTTCCAGATTCCAAACTAGTTGGCAATTCCAATCCTGAAGGTTATAATTAAAGACCAGCTTCACTCTGCAAAAAGTAGTGGAGCTGGCACAATATTTTTCTTGCTTTTAGGTGATCAGGAGAGGAAATATGACAGAATGGCAAAGAAAAATCTATGAAGAAAGATGAAGCAGTCCTTAAGTTTACTGAATTATCAATTACTGACTGACAGTGGGGCTCCTAAAAATCCCACTGGTGCAGCATGACATTCAGTATGGATAGTGTGGATAACACTGACTGGTTTTGAAAAATACTGCCAGTTGAAAATGTAATGCACGAAGTGTAGGAAGTGTCATTAGGCATGTCAGTAAAAGCCAAAGGTGCAAGTAATAACTGCTCAGTGCAAAATGTGAGTATGGGAGAATTCTATGGGTCTGCACAGGATCTTCACACAACTCTTCTGAGACATTAAACTGAACAAACTGGACTTTGCAGTGGTTTTTAAATTTTGTCATAACTTTCAAATTAGTTAGGCCCTAACTTGCTACAAAATTCAGTAAGTAGCAACACTGCAAGGTTCTACATTCCAACCAAAGATTAGCAAAACCTCTCCCCTGAAACAAGAGACTTAAAATGAGATGTCCATGACAGATATTTTTTACAAATTCATCCTATCATTTCTGGTCTTGACTTCTGTTAATTCTGCAACATTCTTTCATTCCAAGAACAAATACCTAGTAATTAATGCTTTGGGATTTTTTTTAAACAATCTAAACTCTAATCCTTCCTAATCTGTTCCAAAATAAAATACATAACTAGCCATTACTTATCTATTTGTAAGTAAATATGGCTCAACTTTGGAAAATTGAAAGGTTAGTAGCACCATGAAATCTAAGCTTTACAAGAAATCCCTATCAGCATAAAAAAATCCATTTTGTCACACTCTTTGTCATATTATGTACTTTCATTGTAAGAATATCAACATGCAATAAGAAAATTCATAATAATGATTTTCACATTATCTCTAGGTCCTTAAACAGAGGCAGTCTCCATTTGTTTAGACTGAAAGGTTATCCTTATACACATCTTTATTGTCACTGAATTACTGTGGCCTGATTAAAATTTAATGACATGGCTACTCTGCTGATGAGTCTCTAGAGACTACCATGAGCTGACAGATCTATTTGCTTCAAAGAGACCAGAAGTGCTAAAAGTACATAAAAGCAGTAGCTGTCCAGTTTCAGATCAACACTGCCTTCTCTAATGACACACAGTGCAGCAAGTACAGCCTGAACCTGTGATGTTACTCACATGTTGCTCAGGCTGCCCCACAGAGCATAAAAAATGCCCAAACAAACAATTACTTAAGAATTATAGATCTCTAGCCAGAGTTTCTGAAGAGGGCTTTCAAGAGCTTCATGTTTCAGAGTTCCATTTCTTCATCCTTTCTCGCACAAGCTATTCCTATTGCACTACAGAAATGTCAAAGTGCAGTAAAACACCACAACATTTAGAAGGGTTTTCTCCAGTTGTGCCTTATCCTATCTGTCCATACTAGAGCAAACTAGTCTCTCCAAAACCATGACAGAGCCCCTTCTACAGCAACAGAAAACACTAACCAGGATCTGCCAATGCAGACTCACCAAGTTCTAACATTTGCATCAGGGAGGGTATTAGCACTACTGCACTCCATCCTCCCAGGCTAATTATGCATTTTATTCAAAGAATGTTTCTATTTATATATTGTATCTTTGAGCCTACAGTTATAAATCTGTCAGGCTAAGTAATGAATTTTCAATTAAATTTTGTTCATCAAGATTTAAATTGAGCACTACACAAAATATGCACACAAACATACTCCAAATGTAAAACAACCTGTAAATATTAGAGTTTTGCAGAGCAGTTTTCTGTATGAAACCATATAACTTGCAGATAAAATTTTACTACACCACAAAATATGAACTTTAGTTTACAATAGAAAAAGCCACATTTATTTCCATCTCCTGATTTTCACATCAGAATATCATAATCAAAATAGTGTAAGAAATATATTTGCATAATTTAATAGTTTAGTAGAAGAGATCCTTTTGCCAGAATTAAAATTTAATAGCGTTACTCACCTGGACCAATTTTTAACATAACACCTACACAGTAAGGGCCCAATCCTTCCTTCACATTAGTTTACTGTACATTGTCAGAACCAAACTCTTATTTTATAGCAGCATGAGAAGATAATCTCATGGGAGAGCTCACTGAAGCGTGATCTGTTATTCTGCTAATATAGTTGGGTTTTGTTTGCTTTGGATTTGTTCATATTTTTCTTCAAACAAACAAAATTAATTCCCGTTTTTTTCATGTTTCATACAGAAACTGATTCTGGCAAGAACCTAAAGAAGTCAGCAAGTCCCTATTGTAGTGTCAGTGAAACTAACACACTCATTCAGGGTAGCTAAACTCAATCCTTACTGATGGCTTCCCAGCCACTCCCAAGAGCATCCCGTGATCCCACAGTCATTTTCAGTGACTGTCTGTAACTCTCCAGGTGCTGTCTAAACCATATTTCTTAAGACTCTGAGAACCCCTAAGTGGTCTGCCAGGACAGCAGACCCTCATAATGCTTTAAATGTAACCAGAAATAAAAATACGAAAACATTAAATTAGACCTAGAAAACCCCACCGAACTAGGACTCTTTAAATATTTACTGCACATTTTTCCATTCTGGGTATGCTTCACCATGCCAGAAATATTCGGAATTTGGTCCTCCACAAATTCCCAACATACACCATGACCAAAATGTCTCTCAAACTATTTCAACTTTTCTTCTAAAAGCCCTTCAAAAAGCAGGGGGGGTGGGAATCATACATTTCAAAATTTTTCACTAAAAGGAAAATGTTTTTATTTTACCCATTCCTCTTCTAATGATGAGCAATTCATCCAATTCAAGTGAAGTTGCATTGCACATCCACATGGAATACTCACTTATTTCTCAAATATACCATTCCCTAGATGAATCTTCAATTATCTTTTTAAATGAGGCATCTCTCTGACTCCAGCTAATTGTGCTTTTAGGAATTAGAGCTCAGACACATAGCAGAAGTACATGTAGCTTGCTTTATTTTTATTACTGTTTTTATATCAAACTGTAAATAACTTAAACACTGAAGTGCAAATTCACTGACAGAAGTCAAAAAAGCATACAGCGATAAACAGAGATTTGTGGAATGAAATGCCTGTCTTCATATGCAGGATCTTAATTTTAATTTTTTTCTCATAAATCAGAAAATTATTTCAGGATGTCATCAAGCTCTAAACACTCCCATCTTCTCCCTAAATCTAGATAAGCTCTTCTATTCAGAACTATAAATGAAATTGCCTTTGCCTGCTTGAAACCTTTCCACAGTATGCCTTATTGCTTGTTATCTATCTGCCTTATCTCTGTGTTTCCCTACAAACAAAATTTCATTCAAAAGTGTTTCAGCCCTTACAAATTTAGGCTCTGATGCAATCCTTGCATGGATCTCTCAAAAATGTATCCTGTAACAAGCTTACAGAGAAAATATGGAGGATTACAGGTGCAAGGGTCGTGTTATTTAAATTTCCTCGGGACACAGAGTAGGTCTGAACTATGATAAAAGGGCTGTGCAGAGGGGCTTTCTTGCCTCTGTACCTGTTACAGTGGAAATACACATTTCAGTTTAACAACTGGTATTTATGATTCTAGAAACACCATTAGCTACTATGGTGATGAAAATTGATTTCACGGTAATTTTGAAACTTTTAACTCCAAAGGATTTTGTATGTGACTGTAGGCATCTGTTTACAGTCTCCCCTCCTGCAGCTATTTAAACAACTGTACGTGGTAATTTAGCAGCCTAAAGTACGAAAAACATGAAAGGTCAGGTTTTCACACTTATTTAAGTCCTTCTTGTTTGTAAAAAGCTTGCTAACTTTTTGTTATTCTCTTGCAAGTTCAGCCAGAGATGTTTAAATGAGATTGAAGGGCTGAAGGTATTTTTTTTTTTTAACTGGTAGTAAATGTCCTGTTCTTTTCATACACCTGCATTTTATTGCCAGCATATCCTGTCATTTATTCAAATATATTGCATGAGCAATTTCTCACATTGCATCTCATGAATATATAATCCGCACAGAAAATTAGCACACAGCAGTTGGTATACTCTTAGATGAAAAATGTACCAAAAAAGTAAAGTTTTTCTTTTTCTTCTTCACATTTTAATTGTATATTCATACCACCTATGCAATTTTTATGCTTCAATAGCAATCTTACAAGGCACAGAACACTATAGCTACAGACAACCTTATCAAATCAAACATTCTGCATTATCGGTTACATTGGTATTTGAATTTCCTTTTCAGCCTCTTTTTTAACCTCTCTCATATTTTCTTGTTTTCTACCTGCCAATTGACAGGAAGTAAAAATGGATAGTTGTTATTGATAGCTACTATGAAACATATTTAGTAAGTCTCTTGACTCAACCTCTTTTTCTAGGGACATACAAAATATACTACCTATTTAAAATCTAACTGCTCCCAGCACTTGAAAATTTCACCCAGGAGAACAGCCAAAAATATGAAGCCTGAGGGAAACACTACACTGGAGGATGGCAGCTAGAATTTAGATAAAATTTCCAAAAATAATTTAGCAATGAAAAATGCTGGTGATGGTCAGGAAGACTCAGAATTCCAGCTCTTATTTTCATTAGTTCTTTAGAATAATCTAAAAATTCTACATGCATTCTGAAAACAGAGCTGACCCTTATCACCACAGCCTTTTAAGTAAGCAGCAGCATTCTGGACAACCTCTGGAGTTGCAGGAAAGGGCAAGAGCAAGCACACAGCAGTTGTAGACTACATTCTCACAGCTTATGGGACATTAGGTTTGGATATTCAGAGAACAGGGGAAGCCAAAAGCATTTTTTTCATCTTTATCAAAAAACCCAGGGCAGCAAAGATGAACTCAAAGAGCTTGTTTGGGAATGTGTCACCTTCTGTCTGCTCTACATGCATCATCACCTTCAGATGCCTAAAAGATTTCACTTAATGCTACACATGATGGCTCATTGCCTACCAGCTGGTTATTATCATCAGCTTCTAGCCCAGTTCTGAATAAAATGAGTGCATTACTTTTGACCTAAGACAAACTGTATGGCTCAGTTTGAGCTTATTGTAAATACCAGCTCCTTTCCCTGTGAAATAATAGAGTTGAGATCAGCTGGAACCCTCAGTCATAGGAGCTCTCTAGTTTACTGGAATGAGAGTGACAACAAACTATTCAAAATTTAAAAAATCTGGGACCAGCTTATTATTCTTGATTTATCTTTCAGAATTTAAATGCAATCTCTTTGCCCTTTCTCTTCCCTTGTCTTATCCAGGGATGCAGGTAGGCTGAAAATAGAGTGAAGGTTTGGGAGCCAGAGAGAGACAAGCAGACAGACTGAGTAGGTTTAATATTTAAACTTGCCACTTGCCTATTAACTCAGAAAAAAATGAGGTTATGTTAGAAAAAATTCTCTTTGTAGTTGCAGATATGTACATAGAAGAAAAATAAATCATCTCACACCCATGCCCCGTGGCAAATGAGCTGCATTTATTAGACAGGGAGCCGTGTCACCAGTCTGGAGTGAAGCAACAAACAACTGTTCATTCTCTTTAGACTACATTCAACAACTATCTTGGCCAGACCAACTTTCTCTAAAGCTCCTGGCCATTGTCAGTAAGAATCTTGTCACTCAGATCTGTTCTGATATAGATTAAACTAAGTCATGCTACTTACTTGTTGCAATATTATGACGCCTCTTCAGTTCTGGTTTGTTGACTGAGGGTGCTTCAGTCACAGCCCAAGTACCCACCTCAAAGGGAACAGAACTTTGATAGGCATAACAAAACTTTGTCACTGTAAAAAACTCCAAACCTAAATCAAATCAAAGCAACAAACAAAACAAACAAACATGCTACCGGACAAAAAACTTTGTCCGAAACATATTAACATACAAATGGTAACAACCTAATCTTCAATGCAAACAATTTAACCAATGTAACTCTACAAGTAAAATACACCTGGTATTTTGGGTAAAAGAGGTGTCCCTCTACTGTGTCAGTACTCAATCAATCTACTGAATAACAACACAAAGAGAATTATGCAACCTCATCAATAACCTGCCTGCACAAGGTCATTGCTTATGCACAATAATCAAACACATGGTAATACAGCCAGCTGTAATATCCATCTTGGTAAACAAACATCTAGTAGACAAATATAAATCCTGCTAGATGGCTTGTATTAAAAAAACTTTCCAGTAACTACAGGACAACCATGTAGAACCCCTTTAATATTCATTGGAAAAGGGATAAAGTTAGTTGTGAAGGACTAACTAAATATCCATCAAAACAGTTGTGTGCACACCAATGGCACAGCAAATATGGGTGAGGAGGATAAGAGAGGTTCATCCTAAAGTACTTGTTGATTAGCACTTGTGTCCAAAGGCCCCTATTAGGATCAGGTGCTGTTTGTCCTAACTGCATCAATTTTTTTTTAGTATGTAAGAGAGATGGTCACTGTACTTAGGATTTGACAATATTGTATTTATTCTGGAAATAGTATGCTTATGTCCAAAAAATGCCAAAATGCTGACATTTTTTTGATCCTGCTTTTGCAACATTCTAAGCTTTCCACCTCTCTACTTTTAATTAGGAGAATTTTGTACAAGGCAACTAAAGGACAAGCAAAGAGAAGTGGAAAGAAAAATCCTGTTTCCTCCAGTCCCCTACAACATTCATCTATACTTGAAAATACCATCCAGCTACAGGGTCAGTACTGAGTTGTAGAGTTCCTGAGACAAACCAAGTCATGCATAAGCAGTTTTTGGGGAGAGTTTTTCATTGCAAGTGAACAAAACTTGAAATCTAATGAAGCACATAATCATACAAAGCACAGAATCTTCTGGTTTGAAAGAGATCTGAGAGAACCTAGTCCAATCCCACAGCCCAGCAGGGTCAGCTACAGCAGGTTGTGCAGGACCATATCCAGATGGGGTATGAAATATCTCAAAGAATGGATGAAGTCTAATCAAAGTCCTAGTGCAAGTTTGGCTCCCTCTGATTTTCAGGAATGACTGACATATTTTCTTAGGAAATTGTCAGCTTGGTTTGCTGCTATTGTTTCAGTTTCTGTTGGTTCAAACTAACAGCTCTGCAGCAGTTTCTTCTGCTTCTTTTCCCAACAGAAGGGCTGACTAATTATTTTTAAGCACTCATTTTTTATAAAAGCTGAAATCAGCAAAATCTTAACAACTGGAATAGTCTGTACCCTTAAAACATAAGAATATTGTATTCTCTGGCCATAACCTTCTGTCATCCAGCATGGGAACAGAGTCCTGGGCTGACACATAAAAGACAGCTAACTAAAATGCCACAGTATTCTCTTCCTGGTGCCAATTCATATCTAAAAGCTGAGAGAAAAATACACTCCTGGTGACAGCTTTGAAACAAGTCAATGTGTGACAGTAATCAGTTCTCTTCTGTCAAGTTGGATTCCAGAAAAAGAATAGTTCTTTTTAGGCTCTGTGCCAACATTGTCAAGGAATAAGAACAAAGGCACAAAGTAGTACTTGGCTAAACCCCTCAGAAATAAAAACTATGGGCTTTCAGTGAAAAGGGGTGCTGGCTACCTGAGGAAAGGATAATTCTGGTAGATTGCAGAGAAGTCAAGCTGTAATGGCTGGCTCAAAGAAGGGCTCTGACACAGTGAGAAGATAAGAGGACGTGTCTGCGCAACAGGTTTGTGGAATTTTTGCAGGATGACAGAAACAGAAAAGAAAGATTTAATAATGCAAAGAAAAAAAAAGAGAAGAAATAAAATTACAGAGGGAGAATCAGGGGGCTTCATATCATCTACAAGGATATGATAAAAATCAAACAAAACCAGCATGCTGGTAATGTCAGTGCTATCTGCTGGAGTGAGGGACTGATGAATAGCAGTGTTTATGGTAGAAAAACCAGGGTTCAGAGCCTTATCACATCAGGGAACAAAAATCAAACATAAAGATGAGACTGAGCAACATATAGTCCCACCCCTAATGAGGGAAAAACCTCTCCTATGTTTTTCTGTCTCCGAGCTTTTTCTTTTTGTTAAATCACAAGAGCAAAAAATCTGAAATTAGAGAGCAGAAAACCTCTTATGAACTTCTGGAGTGACAACATCACTGAGAGAAAATGGTAATTTCCTTTCTCAGTCCCTAACTGAAGGTCTGCTTGGCCTTCCCCTTCACAACAGAGGCAAAAGATTTTAACAATACTGAAGAAGCTGTTCAGCAAACCCAGGCATGCAAATGTGAAAACCACATCTGTAAAGCAAAAAAGCTTTGACCAGCTTTAGTCAGTAGCCTAAATGCAGCCTAAGAGACACCTAGGGAGCATCACAGAAACCAGGGAAGAGACCTCTGGACACCATATCTAGTCCAACCCCCCCACTAGGCTGCTGTGTCTCTATTTCCTCAGCTTCTCCACTTTACATTTAAAACCCAATCCTCTTTGCTTTGATTGACTTTTAACTTCAGCGACCATGACGTAGCTGTTAGCCTTTCTGTCTCTAATGTCGCTTCACATGCTGATAGAAGGTGTAATCCATATCCTTAGCATAAAATCCTGAGATATTTAAAAATTAAGATGAAACTTCTTCCTCTTGGTTCTGTGCAAGTCACCAATAACAAACCCGTCAAGTTTCAGGTAGCCTTTCTTAACAACAAAGTGTTTCTTCAGTAGTTAAAGGACACTGTGCCTCTAGCCAAAGTTGGTTAAGAAATTTCTGCACTGTAAATTGGAACAGAGAACAAAATCTGATTTAATATACAAAATAATTCTCTCCAAACGTCCCAGGCCCTTCCAAAACTCATTAAACTTCATGATTTCATAATGATGTGCCAGCTAAAGAGAATAGCAAGGTGTAGAAAAGGCAAAGGAATGATGTAGTGAAAGAAGAGAAACACTGAATCTTTATTGCAGAAAAAAAAGGTTGTCTAAACATGGATTTACTGCCCTTGCCCGCTGCCTTTCCCCTTTGTCTTTGAATTCACTCAACAAATCTCTGAACAGAGCAGTGACTAAAGAACAGGGCTCACCATACAGGAGTCAAGCTTTCAGCAGCATTTGTAGATTTGTGTAAGCTCTTGCCATGGTTTTACAGCTGGATTCCTGCTGAGTGTTTGCTATGTAACTAACAGAAGGATAATACTCATCAACTAACTGGACAGGGCATATCTTGGGCTCTGACCTTAGGACTAAACTTATTGAAAACAAATCTCAGCAGAAGTGGAATCTTGCCAGGAGCTACAAGGCAGTATCAGTTGTCTCCAGCCCTCCAAACCTGAGGCAAAAGGACTCGTGCTGAACCTAGGGTTCAAAACAATGTTTGCACCGTGCATCCACCTCTTGTGTCAAGTGCTTTTAATCTCTCCTTTCATGACTGGAGACCGGTTCTAATCATTTGTATTGCACAGATTTTCTGACATGGTTATGCAAACATGATAGAGCCAAGCCTCAAGGCACTCGGTATTTTCCTGAAAAGAAAAAACAAACAAACCAGGAAAAGTTTGCTGAAAGTAACCAAATAAAGTAGTCTGAATGAGCTCAAAACAAGACGTAAGTTGTAGTTAACTCTAGGCTCCTTCTCTAAATGCTTGTGTGTCACATCTGAGACAGCCAGAAAGCAATCCCCGTCATTTAAATCACATGGTTTACGGGGCTGGGGCTCCAGGAACATCATGACATTCGTAACGAGGACTCGGCAAGGATCGCCCCTATCTCTCTGGAGCCAACGCGCACCTCGCTGTCACATCCCCGTTCCCACACTGCAGCCGGAGCACTACGCCAGCAACTTCTGCGGCCGTCCTGAACTCCCGCAGCCGCCACCGCTCCAGCGAACAGCTCCGACCGGCTGCGCCTCCCGCATGTCCCGGCCGGGCTCCGGCTGCCAGGCAGCGGTCCGCAGGTGCGAGGAGAGCGGGGCACGGCGCTGCCCTAACGGGGACGGTGCCTCCCGGGGCTCCCTGCGGTCCCTGAGGTGCCGCGCTCGGCCCCGCCGCAGCCCGCACCCCCGGGAGCGCAGGGCCCCGCGGGGCCCGGCCGCGAGGGAGGGCCGGGGGAGGCGGCGGGGCGGGCGGGGGAGGAGTGAGGCGGAGGGCAGGGCCGGGAGGCGCCGCAGCGCCGTGGACGCGCCGTCGCTGCCCCGACACGGCCGGAGCGGAGGGTCCGGTCCCGCCGCCTTCGCCGCCGCCATGGCCGGGCGCCCCCCGCACGCCGCCCCCAGGTAGGGCCCGCGCCCCTCCCCGCGCGCCGCCGCCTGCGCGCTCCCGGCCGCGCCGCTCGGGGCCGCGCCGCGCGAGGGCGGCCGCGGAGCCGCCGGTGCCGCCGGGTGAGTATCGGCGCCGGGCACCGCGCGCTGCCGGGCACCCCCACCGCGCTCTCCGCGGCACAGCAACCCGCGGGGCGGACGGGCTCCCCGGCCCGAGGAGCCGCGCTTGGGTTCCGCCGTGCCCGCGGCGGAGCGGAGCCGCTGCCGGGCGCGGAGGGGCTCCGGGAATTGGCGTGCGGCCGCGGAGGGGCGGGCGACGCGCCGCACCTGCCGGGAGGTGCTCGCTCACCGCCGCGGTTTTGCCTCTACGGCTAAAGCAGCAACTAGAGGGCTTTTCTTACAATAGAAAGCAAAAATAGCCATTGTCGTCTAAATTCGCTCTAACAGCTGGTTCTCATGCCGTAGCATCTCGAGAGAGTCGGTAAGTTAATTAGTGCTTAATGATACCTTTAGGATGTTGTGCTTAAACCACTTCGACGCGTGTCCGCTACCTAGTTAATCAGATTGCTTCACGATGAAAGAAAAAGCTAAAAATCACTGTAGTTGTGTTACCCTGGCTCCACCGAACGCGCATTTATAGCGGTCATGAAGAACCGATTAGCGCAAAACTTCCTGCGAGACGGAAATGGATGTACGGATAGCAGGAGCCTACCGGAGATGCAAGATGTGGTTAAGCATAATTTTCAACAATCACAAGTAAATTGCATTTTGATAGTAGCAGGCAGACAGAAGTATTATAGAAATTGTACCATTTAAAACTATGATAGATAAAAAGCATATGTTGTCAATTATTACTATTCGTTTTGGTTTAGTTGTTCCCAGTGCAATGTCTAAAGGAGTCGTAAAAAACGGATAGAAATAAAGTTTGGAGAATGCACAACCTAAAAAGGAAGATTGTGAAACGATGTGTAACTACCTAAACACACAAGAGGAACTACTTGGGGGAGGGAGGGACAAGGACACCTGAGTGGGCGATAATTACTTTGAGGAGAAATTGCTTCTATTTACTTGAAAGAAACAAAAAGCTTTAAAGCAATCCCTTAGAGAGACTGATTGAATAGTGTTTCATATCAATAACATTTACTGACCAAACCTTAATAATGCTTTTGCACTTCCATCTGAATTGCCTGGTCTAGAAATAGGCCTTGCCAATTTTTCCCCCGACATTTCAGGGTGAAGAGAAGATTACTTAGCTTTTTAATTTTTGTTATTGATCATAGCACGTAATTTTAATGCATTTTTACACTATGAATAGCAAAGAGATTATAGTAACTTTAGTATTTTATGCGAAGTCACTATCTGAAAGAAGGATGCAGACTTTAAGGCAAGAGAGGCTTTTAGGTTATCTGACATGACTTCTTGTATTTCACACTCTACAGAAATAGGGTAGAATGCAGTCTTGACCCCAAGATAAACAGATATTCCAGCAAGACAGTCTTGAAGGTATCAAGAATTGGACAAGCTGCTGCTTTTCTTGCCTATGGTCTTGTTCTCGTTGTTACAAATTTACCTCCTCACAAGCCTACAGTCATTTTCCAACTCCACAATCGTTGCTAAGCTTTTCATCACTGTGTTTAGAAACTGAGGAAGCCAGTCCTAGTTCATTCCAGAGCTCTGCCATCTGGTCATCTCTTCACCTCTGCAATAGGCCTATTAACCCAGATAGAATTGCCTATTTCTGTAGCAAGGCCAAGGCTAATCCTATTCATGTGAGCAAGGTACCTCTTTCATCTTCCTGAAGAGTGATTCTCTTCCCAGAGCTTAAGCAGGTCAGACTCCCTACACCAAGAGCTACCATTCTCTCATTTATCTCCTGAGGCTCTTTTGACAGCTGCTTGTTATTTGTTAATCAAGGTAACCCTTTCCTTGCTGAAGCTTTAATTGTAAGCTTTCTGTCTGGGAATAAGGATCCCAGGACTCCAGGAAGGGTGACCAAAACAGCAAGTAGTTTATTCAGGTCATGCCTGTCTTCATCAGGAAACCCTAAATTAAAAAATAAAAAAGCTCATCTGGTCAGCCATGGGACAGATAACTTGTCATCATTCACCTGCAGCTCATTATGCCCACCATACAATATTTAGACAACTTTTAGTTGAGATGCAGTCACAACAGCTGTTGAGAAATGCAAACTTTGAATGTCAGCATTTGGGAGTTAGCTTTACTGACCTCACCAAAGAAAGTTTTCACTGTCAAACTGTTAGAAATCAAGGGTATTTTTCATTTTCCTTACAGAATCACTTCAGGCTTTATTAACCTGTTTCTGTGCCTGTTTCCACCTTATCTCAGTCACCTACACATCCCTTCCTCAGTGGAGGCCACAGCTCTGCCCACTTGCTGACTGTCACACATCAACCGTCACTCCCAGAGCTCAAAAACTCAGCTGCACATCAGCTCCTGCTCAGTGCCTTCCCTTCCTTTGGCTTCCACAGCTGGAGGCAAAACCATAAACCCTGGGCTGGGATGCCAGCAGTCACTAAAGAGCAGTGCAGGCAAGTGGCCTTCAGGCTTCTGATAATTGAGCATTTCCAGCAGCAGCTTCTTGCAGTGAACACTTAGCCTGGGGGTCAGATGAGCAGCTGCAGAGAACTGCACAGAGCTGGTAGCTGCCACTCTCCCTTCAACCAGCATTTTTGATGCATGTTGCAGTTGGGGAGCTGGAAATGTGATCTATAAGGACTTATTTTTGGGGTTTTTTGTTTGTTTGTGGTGGCTGGTTTTGGTTTGTTGGGGTTTCTTTATGGAGGAGGAAAAACATCCCCACATTAAAAAAATATACCAGCTTGCACTTTGCCTCATCAGGTGAGAGACAGGAAGAAAAAGGCATGGACTTTTTACATATGAGGCAGGAACTTCCTTGTTTCTGGCCACTGTGTTAGTGACTATCTGGGATGCTGCTGCTTAAGGACATACAACCACCCCGTTCTGTAAAACTGCAGTTTTTCTGCTCAAGCTTATGAAACCAAACCTATAAACATATGCAGTTTTCTGTATCCGAAAGAAACATTGGCTGCCAAATAAAAGTCTTTCAACACGTCTTTTGGACTGGAACATGCTTTCAACACACCTTTTGTGTAAATACTGGAAAGAAAGGGAGGAATTAAAAGTGTGCTTCAATTCAGAATTGGAAACAGCAGTGGAGCTTAGAAGCAACATTAGACTGAATAGTAATTTGGAAAAATTAAAATGCCTGTACATTCAACAGAGATGAGAAGTAGCAGGTTTTATGTTTTAAAAAGTGAAAAGACAAGTCCGAGAATAGACAAGTTCTTTCTCTTTCTGAGAACTTGCTCTGCATGTAACAAAAAAAGTGTTGAATCACCAACACAAAATGATCTTTGCTACATCTCAGAAATACCTGGTGTAGCACAGAGTGCCCAAAGAATGGTTGGGAAAAGCCTTTCTGGTTTTACAGGATCCTGGGGGAAACCAAGCACTGTTTACATTTGATGAACATGCTAGGGCTGATAACAGATGTAAGGAGGTAAGGTAAGATATTTGAAGCTGAGAAGAGATCTAAAAGCTGTGGCTGTGTCAGAGCTTCCTTACAGGCAGCAGGCATGTGGCACTCACTGAGTGCCTCTGGAATTTTCACTGTAACACTGTCACAGACAGAGCTGACAGCTGCTCTTGTGCTCCAGCAAGGCAGCCTGCATCTTGTATAACAGAGAAAACAGATTTGGTGACTTTGAACTAAGATGCTTTTAGGAATGAGTGAAATAAAACTTTGATCCTTTAAGGAGACAAGATTGCAGGCAAAGACTCCACAACATCCATGGGAATAAGCTACAGATAACAAATCATTGGAATAAATCATTAAAGAAAAGAGAATGCCAACAAAAATAAAATAATCAGAAAAGCAACACATAAACAGAAATAAATACTAAACATTTATTCTGAAAAATTACCAGTGATGAGTGAGATGGTACAAGTGAAGAGGAGCAATGGGCAGTGTTTGGTGGGACTGACCACGTAGAGCACAATTTACAGGCCTGTTCTCCATATTTTTCCACCTCTGTGAGTAAAGGAAAATCAAATGTATTACAAATCTTATTTAAATTAGAGAGAGCAAATAAGTCTCCTGAACAAGTGAGTAATGTCAGAACTCCCATTATCAGGAAACTATGTGCATTAGAGCAGCAGCTGGCGTCACATATGAGGATGAAATTTATTTTTCTGCACTGATGCAGAACCAGTACTGCAGCCCAACCAGAGGAATCGGTTTAATACTTGCTGGGTATGCTTTTTATTTGCAAATTAGCTGACGAATGTACCAGATATTATGAGTGTAGCAGCCAGAAAAATTATCTGATAAGTTTCAATATTCACTAACTTCTTCCAATGTTAGTTTCAGTCTCAGTGCTGGGAATTCTTGAAATGACGTGCTGTGCCCTGTTTTCATGGACAATTTCTTTAAGCAGTTCACTAACCTGGCTAACCTCTGTTGTTAAACATAGACAAAATTCTCAGAGATGCTTTCCTTCAGTGAGATCAGGGGAGAAAAAAAAAATCAGCTAAAACCAACAGGAACCTAAATTGTCAAAGGTAATAAGTCTGTGCACGAGGGATCTGATCCCTTGAGGGATGGGACTGTGGGTGAAGGGAGGAGGGAGACTCGTAGAAGTAGTAAAGAAGTTAACTATGGAATTTCCATGCTTTGTTTCACTAACCCACTTGTACACTACAGCTTATGTCCAGGCTTGGCATCTCCATTTCTTCCTTATTTAATCAATCGCATCTGGTTTGAATTCTCTAATCCTGCCTACCCTAGCCTCCCACAAGAATTTCTCGCTATTTTCCTGGAAATATCCATTAATCTCCTCGTTCAGCTCCAGCTCTAATCCGGTGCATCCCTTCTCCCCTTTGTGGCTGCAGTAGTGTCAGTCACTCTGCTCACACCCTGCCTATGCACACCAACCCTTCTCCTCCTTGCTGCAAGCACTAATAGCCGCGTAGTTTTGAGCAGTAACTCAGAAGAAGGAAAACTAATTAAACTTCTACATCAAAACAATAGTTTTAATTACCAACTCACTGGATAAAATGCAGCAGCAGCTCCTCTTCTCCTGATGTGTGCTCTCTGGGGAGAAGCAGAAAGGGGAAGCCTGCCTGGCACTCACAGGGATGAGGCACTTTGTAAAACTTCACATCTCTCAGGATCTCAGTGCCAGAAATTGGTGGGGCTTGTTTCCCAATTTTTTACCACCTCTTTGCTTATCAGTGAATTCAGAAGCGCTTCAGACAGCATGTGCAGTACAGCTTCCCTTCCTCCTGCTTCACTGAAAGAGAGAAAGAAAATATACTGCATATTTCTGGGTGTCTTTTAACCCGAACTACAAAGTTAGCATGTGCAGATTAATACTACAATATCTGGGATTAATTTGCTGCCCAGAATGAATTTTAAAACTTCTTTTTTCAGTCTTGTCAGCCTTTGGGTTGTTGTCATTAATCTCTGGAGTTTCCCTCAGTAATTTTCTTCACTGCAAGACTTGCCTGGTTATTATTAAATATCTGGCTACTGCAAGTGGCCACAACACACAATGAGTAGTTATCAAAGTTAGGTTTCCTCTTGGTTGTGGCGTCACAATTTCTTTTACATCTAATTATTCTTGACTGCTATGTAAGAAAGTGTCATTTGTAAGTCTTAATTAAATTTAATTTATCACTGAAAGAAAAAGTTATTTTCTAAAGCTGCTAACACAGAACTTGATGGTAGAGTACATATTTCACTGCTAGTGAAATTCAGAACTGGTCAGCAAGTCCTGTATAATCCTAGGCAGTGACTTTTAAGACTGAAACTTAGCCTTTATGCACTGTCCTGAGCTGGCTCCATGCACTTGCAATAACTATCTTCCAAGTATTATGGGAGTTTTTTTATTTTCTGGAAAAGTTTTGATCTATTACATGAATTGCTAGGAAATTGAAATTCATTGAACAAGTACATTGTTGTGGTGTAGTTAAAACTTTCTAAACAGAAAAATGCACAGAATTTTGTAGGACTCACTTGTATTTTCTTTTAGCAGTGAAAAATATCTGTGGTCCTCATGTAGTCTCTGTGAGATTGCATAGTTATCAAAATTTCATGTACAGGCATTCCATCAGCCGTGGAGCTGTTCATTACATGCCGTGGCTCCTCAGAATATTAAAGGGAGAAAGAAACGACTCTTAGTTTCCAGAACTGTGTTTAAATCAGGTCCCAATCCGTTTCCCCTAAGATGCATTTATAACCGTCTGTGCTATTTCAATTTGAAAAGAGAAGAAATCAAATCAGCAGGGTAATGTTTCCACAACATACTTATAGATTGTTTCTCTTCTATGTTGTCAGGGCAATGTCCTCCTTCTAAGTGAAAAATGTGTATTACCATTGTAGACATCTAATAAAAATGAACAGGTCATTTATTTTTAAAAGGAAAAGATATGCGTGCTGTGGTGTTGAAATGAAAACCTGTTATCCTCACATAAACTCTGGAATAAGGCCTTCCCCTCAACTGGAATAAATCAAAATGCTTCTTGAACATTTAAAAATACAGAAGTAATAGCCCAGGTCTTAGGGAGCTTAGTTATAGATCACATTGTATCTGCTAAGACCTTCAATCCTAAACTTAATACATGCCATAAATTCAGTGAAATCCAATGGTCACTTTATCCACTTTCCCAAAGGTAGCATATATGACCTGTATCAGTGTTTACATGATGTAATTTAAGGTTAGTAGAGCTACCAAACACAGAGTTTTTACAAATATACCCATACTTCCGAGATTTTGGGAATCTGTGCATTATGGAACAGTGTATATGACTATAAGAGAGAGGTGGCTTTTGGTACTAGCAACAGTTGCAGATTTTTATTTCATACTAGATAAATTATTTCATAGTTAAGTATGTATTTGTGTGCAACAGGTGATTTTCTGATTCAGAAGGCAAGGCTTTTAAGACATCACATATAAGAAAAATAATTGACTACTGAAAAAATAGCGACAGACCATAAACAAGTAATATAAATACAAATACTAGTCCAAGTCCAATAATGAAACAAACAAAGAGGCTGTAGGACTGGATTTACTTTGCATGAATTGCTTTTGCATACACAGAACCAGACCTCTGTGTTACCTGTGTCTTTCTGTAGCTGCAATTGTTACAGTGACCCTCACAAATGAAACAATAGTAAAGAATATGGTTAAACCTGGATTTAAGTACATACTTCTATTTTCGTTCCTCTGAATTGAGAGCTTAATGTTCAGAGTAAAATTTAAGCACAGCCAAAGGCATGAAATAAGTGGCAACCTATGATCTTAATGAAGTTAATAGGAAGAGCTGGTTTATGTTTTTTTTCATCAGTTGTAAGTGTAGGAATACTCATTTGGCAAGTACTCACAGAATCACGCTGCAGGCAGTGATAAAGTTGTCTGAGAGCTTCACCTGAGCTCAGGCCGTGGGGCAGATGGTCCTGCTGCACCTTGTGCATCCCAGTGGGAACAAGTTAACCATGTCAAACCCAGGTATCACAACATTTCATAATTAATCTGAAGTTCATTGCAAAGCAGTGGCAGTTTATCTACATCATGCTACTAAGGAATTAATTAAATTAGTAACACATTGACCTGATTCACTGTTAGACTCCCAGAGATAATGTCCCATGATCATTACGGAGTATGAAATGCTGTAGATTTTAGAGAGTAGAAATAAACACTCATATTGCCAAAAAAAGCTCAAGTTTCTTGGACTGAAATATCATGCTTTTTTAAGCTGGTATAAGTGAGGAGAAAGTTGTGAATGTTGCTTTCACCTACCACTCAATCCTGTTTATCACATTACAGTCCATGGAAAAAAGAAATTCACAAATTGAAGCAAGTTAAACCAAATATAACGTTTGCAATATCTTGACAGAATGGCACAAAAACATGTTTTTTCATATTAAAAGCCAAGTTGATTAGAGGCAGCTTCATTTAGTTCACATCTCTTACAATGTTACCATTCTTTTTTTAAAAAACATACTTTTAAGGTAATGAGTTTTGAGATTTTTTTTCTCTCTAATCACAGACTGTACCTATTGACATATTCACACAGCATCAAAATTGGTAAGATTTTTGTTTCTTTGGGATATTAGTAGCAAATCAGAATTGTTCAAGAATATTTCAGGCATGTAAAATATGTTAAAATAAGATCTGTTGTGAATAAACCATGACAAAATGTATTCTTTGGCATTAAAATAAGCAGAATGTACCCTGACATTTTAACTAGTTTATAAGTGTAACTGCAGGTGGTCATAGAAACAATACCGGATTAAAGAGAATAGGAAATTTCTGTGAATATTTCAGATAAAAACACTTATTTTTAGACCATTGTTTTACTTTTCTAGTATCATTAGTCAAGGTAAAAACATATTGCTTTCTGAACTCTATTATAATCCTAGACAATGTTTTGGAAGGTTTAGCAGGAATCTAAACCAACTTGGCTTTCTTGCGAATTGAAAGGGCTTGGAAAAATAATGAAGTTGAAGAAATATATGCATTCACTAGAAATAATACATTTCCTGGATAGGTACTTTTGAAAGTACTTTAGATACTGTTAAGGTAAAATATTTCCAATAATCAAATTGAGTTTAGTAGGGACCAATATCCCAACTATATAGTGTCATTTTGACCAGTTCTAATCCATAGATATGTTGGTATAGGTGCCAAAGGAACTAATTACAATAGGCTACAAATCGCCTTCATTTTACAGCTGCAGAAATGATGTTACAATTGGGCAGTGTGATTACTGAGAACAGAGGAAGAGCAGACTCTCCTTAGAAGAGTATCAACCAAATCTCCTGGCCTTGCTTACAGCAGCAAAGTCTGGGTTCTCTTGTTGAGTAGAAGGGATGCATTCAAGCATTTGGGTTCAAAGCACCTGCTAAAATCTGTTCTGCCAAACAGGAGACCAGAATGTCTTTGGTGGCTCCCAAAATACCTGCAAGCCACCATTGTGTTGAGAGTGAGGCTCATCTGCCTGTTTCACCTGAAGCACTCCCTCCTTCCCACCTGAGAGCATCCACACAGGCTGACCTGGATATTTATTTGCTGGTGGGAAGGATCACTCTGCAGTGTCACTGTCCCTGTGACACTGGTTCACCTAGTGCATGCCTTACAGATTCCTGATAATAGGAATTCCTGATCACCTCATCATATTTTTCTCCCTCTGCTCTGATTGACTTAGATCACAGAAATGCTTCTCTCCCCCACCTCCCCCCAAAAAACAAGGGAAAAAAGGAAAAGAAAAAAGAAGTTGTCATGCTTTACTGACCCGTTCTGTGGCTTACTGGTGGCTGAGGAGTCTTCAGGCATTTGTAATAAATATTTTGTTATAATTTCCTATGGTATTCAGAGATATTAACTTCTGTGATATGGACAGGTGCATCTTCACTACACTGAAGTCAGTTTTCATGCTTTTTAATAAAGAACACTGTACATCATGATACTATAACCACTTGGCTTGTCATATGCTTACTTTTTTGTTTCCAAGGCCCCAGGCTGTTCCATAATTCAAATTCTGTTATGAAAATCTGGTTTTCCAGTATCAGCAGTCCATTTTCACTATGAGTTTTGCTTTTTATGTTTTTAAAAGTAGCTGAAAGTGATGCTGCAACAGTGGGAAATTCCCAAGCTCCTATCTTAAATATCTGTATTTAGGTACAGACAGGACCCCTTCCTTAATCTCATAATTCCAAAGCCAGATTTCTTATTTCTGTGGAGAGGTGGTACAAAGAATTTCAGTATGTCTGCTGAATATTAGGAAAATGCCATTCAAAAGATGAAAGTGATGTTCACTTTCTGATCATGCACATAATCCTGACTACCTGCCACATTTTAATTATGCTTGTACAGTCTATTTGATTTGTAATCAATCTAAAAAGGAAAACACACGAACAGCTAGCAAGGTTTGATTAGCTACACATTTTCTATTCAAATAAAATTGTGACATATGCATTTACTTCTAAGTTATGAACATCTTTGTCACATTACTCTTACCTTCAGAAATATTCAATATCTGTCTTGAATATAATCACTGAAAAACTTTTATAAATTAAATTTGAGATCTTTAGAGGATGGCCTTAAAAAAATTGTCAGATAGTGAAATACTTGTTTGCATGTGCTGTGCTTTGAGGCTTGTTTTTGTCACTATCTTACTGTTGTTGCTCTGATGCTCCAAATGAGAATCACATTTGTTGATGACAAAAGCTGTTTGAGAAGCTTGTCTGTGATGTTTGGCTATATAATATAAATAGGATGCCAAAAATACTTAATGAATGAGTTAAGGTGAGATTTACATCCTCCACATAAAAACACCTGTGTTCCTGTGTGGTGTTGCACTGCTTGTCCTGGGACTCCCAGCTGACAGTTTGTGCACAGCAAAAGGATGAGAGGAGCAGCCAGGGAACACAAGTTGTTTGTTAGATACAAGAAACATATAAAACAGGCTGTGAAAAATTACCCAGTGGTTTATGGCATGACAGCCTAATTTTCAATGTCTTTGATTTCATCCTGAAAAGTGCTGTGAATTCTATTTCTAGTTGAAATCTGTGGGAGCTGCTTGCACATTTGTTATGTATTTAAATTGGATGAAATTTCACCAGTTTCCAGCTGTGTCACAATGTTTTTTTCAGTCTTTTTAAAGGAGGATCAGGTAACATCATACATTTGAACTATTACATTGTGCTGCACTAACAACACATCCTATATTAAGAATAGGCATTGCCATCAAAAATGCAGAAATATAAATTTCTTAATAAATATACAGTCATGAACATTTTTTTGCTAGAATGGAAAAACAGTTATTTCCTCTTTTGTTCTCCTTTTCACAACACAAGGACCAGTGGTGTTGTACAGTACACCTACATACGGTAGGTGAATAAGGGATTTTTTGTGGGACATCTTTTTAAGAATTTTTCAGATTTTATATTGGTTTTTGCTGACTTAGTAGGCTGAAATAGTAGCAATTCTATTGCTTTGCTGTAGAGGAAATGAAACCGCCTTGTTCTGATGTTTCTGTGATACCTATGCCTGTATCTCTCTAAAATCATCTTCCTGGTCAGCACTGCTTGCTCACTTAAGTTATGTGTGTACAGACTAATTGCTCAAGGAATCCTTCCTTTAACAAGATTTCTTATCTTTCCTGCAGTCAAACCCTCAGCAGAGCCTTAGTTTCCCACTGGCTGGCACTCCAGACCTGAGTACACACTCCTTGCTTTTGGGGCAGAAAAGCAAGAAAAGCAGTCTGAGTTGTCTTTCAGTCCATCTCCATAAGGTAAAGTCCTTTAGCCTTCCCTGCATTTAAGGGTCTGTCCTTAATCTTCTGCAAGTCAGTCCTTCTTCTTCAGCAGACCTTGCTGGTCCCTAGCTGTTGATCCAGGTCATCCTTTTGTACCTTCTAAAACACCCTGCACCTCAGGAACTCAGCAGCTGTTCCTGTTACCTGTGAATTGTTGTGGGCATTTCCCACACGAAGAGATCTCACAGTTCCTTCTGTCCTTTCCTGTAGTTTCCTCTGACTAAGGTACAAGGCTGGAAATAAGGAAATAATAAGGAAAAGTTCCAGAACTTCTTTCTGGAAGTTTTCTTTATTAAGTAGCCATTCTACCAGCTTAACAAAGTTCTGTCTAGAATTGGCTTGCAGCATCTCAAGTTCAGGGGTAGGTGGGGAAAAGGCAGGATGCCTGTCAGCTGTGTGAAAAGCCAGTTTTACATTGGGCTGACTCTCTGTCAGTAAATTACTGACCATCAAAAGCCACCAGCCCAATCATCTGTTGTTCAGCTCCTGAGTGCCAACTCTTTGATTTGGTTGTCAGCTCTCTGAACTGAATATATCCTGCCATAGCTATTGAATGTGGAGGAGTTTGTCAGACTTGTACATAAAGTTATTTTAGCCTTAGTAATTCAATCAGTAAACTCAAGAAGGAAGGAATATTTCTAAGTAGATCATAAAAAATGTAGTTAGCTTTTTTTACATTTGTTCTTCAGTAAAACTGTTGTCTGTTCTTTGATAATATTTTAAAAATATGATTTGAAAGAAGGCTGATGATTGCTACTGCTTACAGAGACTTATAGATTTATTTACTGGTTTATTTTGGAGGTCATTCAGGGCTCTTTGGGTATTGTGAAGTGTACCCCAGCATGGATTATCTTTTCTCTGCATCTGTTTTTCATCAGCATGTAGCTAAAGACTTGGTCTTTTGGCAGCTGTATCACTGATAAAATGAAATGTAAATCAAGAGTACCCAGTAGACACTATGAAATGAGAAATCTGAATATAAAGCATTTAAACGTCTAGTCTTTTTAGTGTGCTCATCTGTAAAACCCAATCCTGTACCTGTCAGAGTGCACAGACAGTGAAGGGAAATATTCAGTATTTTTGTTTCCCATGAAGCCAATAGCAGCCATGGGAGACTGAAAAAAGTCTATTAATACCTTACAAGATGCAATCCTGATATTGCCAGTGATTATATTCTGTTCTTGAGTTCCAAATCCATAATAAAATCAGAAAGACATTTGTTAGAGATATTTATAGAGCATCTGTTTGACTAACCATCTGTGCTCTGATTGAAGCATACACATTGTCCAGACTGAATAAAAACCATTTATATGGATTAGAATAGTAACTTTGACACTGTTACATCTAAAGATTTTGCTCCTAGTGACTTTGCTGACCTGTTTACTTGCAAAGGTAAAATTTAAAACTGTAAAATTTGAAAGGTAGAATGAGGAAAAAGTATGACCAGTCTGTCCACTTCAAAAGGCTTTGAAGTTAAGAGATGCTGTTTGAACACTGCATGCCTTTCAAAACTGCTTCTTGCTTAGCGTCTGGATTAAGCTGGCTGCCTCCCTCAGTTGCTTAGGAGCTTTCAGGTTTATTTGGGAGGGTAGAAGTAAGAAGATGCTAAGGTATTTTGCTCTGCTTTCACTTCTCTCATATTTCTATTTCAAAATGAGGTTCATCCCTTTTTTGTTGTTCATGATGTTCACTACAGATATTAGCAGAACAACAGAAATGGAGCTCACTACAGCTTGGCATTAATTGCACTGAGAAATCTCCCTGTGTTCATTCAGTTTACTTCCTTCAAGATTATTTTTTTCATGGTTCAGTATGTTTTCTATGTTCAAAATGCCAAGATTAGGAGTCATAATGAAAAGTGAAAAAGCAGCAGGCTGTAATATGATTGATTCAAAAAATATATATGTAATGGTCACTTACTATTTATTGAGATTGCTGCTTAGGAATGATTATTGAACAGCAAGTTTTGGGAAGCTGTTTATGCTTGTTCAAGATGGTAGGAAATTGAAGTTTCTGATACTGTTTCACAAGATTCATTTTCTTTAGTGATAACCTGGGGAATTCTTTAAATTACCTCATCTTAGTTGATGTAGCACCATCTGCCACATCTGCAAAGGAGATAATTATTTTTAGGAGCAGCTGTGGGTTTTTTGATTAAGTCTTGAGTCATCGAGGTCAGTATTTTTGAATTATTTAACATAGGAAAGATGAAGCAATTCGTTTGCATTTTGGACAGTAATACACCATGTGTTATTATTACAGTCAGTGATATAAACCTTACAGTCATTTACCACAGACCTCTAATTTCCAGGAAATTTGTTTGTATTCTTTGTGAGTGCATACAGCTTGTAAGAAAAAAGTTATCAGTTACAATTCATGAATCAGCACCCGATGGTTAATACGTGTGGAGACTTCTCTATTAATGTAAATACCAAAGTGAAAATTATGCACTTAATCCAAGTCTTATATCCAGGTTCCCAATTTCAGTTTCAAAAGCTGAATTATAGGTTAGGATCTTTCACACCAAAAGAAAACTCTCAAAGTGAGCCATTCCTTAGCAGAGATTGATTGCTCTGCCTGTGGCTTTTTGTGATACCTGCAAGTCAGATGAGCACATCTAACACAGATCAGACTTCTCCATCACATACTAAACAAGGGAGCCAAGAAAACTTGAGAACTGAGACCTAAAAACTCTAACAGCTTTCTTTATCTTCTAGTGAAAAGGCTCCAATCTGTGCCAGATGTCTTGAAAGTCCAGCACTTGGTGTAAGCTCTTAATGTGAAGTAACGAGCATAGTATGTGAATGCAGAGCTATCACTAGATGATGAGCTGGCTGCATCTCTGCAAGAGTTTCATTCTGCTTCCTGCTGTCGAGGAACTAATGAGAGCAGAAGCTTCTAAAAGCCAGAATATCTTTTCCCTGGAGAGTTAGTGAAAAATAGGTTTATATTACTGCCTTTGCTACAGAGCGAGGGTGGCAGAGCTGTGTGGCCTGAGGAGGGTCTCTTGAGAAAACACCTGCTGAAAATGAAAGCTTAGGAAGGGTACCCGTGGGATAAAGAGAAAAGGAAACTTTGCCCTAACTGAGAGTTGAGATAATTGAAAAAGAGATGTTGAGAAGCCAAATCCATGTTCAGTGCTGGAAGAAAGACCTTTGCCCCTGAAAGTATCTGTGCAGGACCTCATACACTGCACTTCCTGAGTTACAGAAGACTCATTTTTATGGTACTGAATTCCCAGCCTGCAGCAGCACAGCTGGGTGCTCATTTTCCCCTCAGCTGGCATGCATTGCTGCACATCTCCTTTGTGTCACACCTAGTCATGGACCTGAGTGACTAGCAAGAGTGGCCAGGGGGGTATCCCTGTGCTTCTTCTAGAAATCATGTAGCCATAAACTCAATAAGGAAAAGGCGGTGGAGTCTAAAACTGAATGTAGGTCTCCTATTTTGACACTTCTTTGTTAAAATTTTCTCCATTTCAGTGACTGAACCCTGACTGGTTTAAGCTTTCTGCAAGTGGTGGGAGCCCAGAGCTCCTGTATCTGGCACAATTCAGGAGCTGAACTGCAGTGCAGCCTGAGAACAGGGATTCTGCTCAGCAGTTACAGAACAAGAGACGTGAACCTAAAAAAGAAGCTCTGAAAGTGCTTCTGAAAGTGTTAGAGATACTTGTAAATGCAGTGTCCCTTGTCCTGTGAAACACAGTTGCTGATTTTTCCTGTGCTCCAAGTTATCAGCTGGATGTGAAATACAACTCTTGAGGACTGGGATAGGTGACAAGAGGATTTAGGTTTACCAAATTTTGGGAATACCGAAGGCAGTTGAGTTTCCTGTCTGAACTTTAGTATGAGTGAGTGCCTAGTCTCATTTAAAATATTTAATGGCATTTTACATTTATTTCAATTATCATGTGCTTTTAACAGGGTTTTCTACAAATGAAAAGTGGGCTTATTTTGAAAAGAACACAGATTTTAAAGGATTAAGAAGCTTTTACAGATCATTTCACTTTCCACATGACTTGGAGGAGAGCTTTACTTTGTATGGGCCATGTCATGTGCTACCCCTTGCTGAAATACTGTCTAGAGATAGCGCAGATTTGTTTATACTCCAGAATGTAACTCTTCAACTACATTTTCCAGCTATGCTTTAATGTGATATTCTATTTGTACTGTTTAATTAAGTTCTAAAGAAGGCCTTCAGGTAGTTGTCAAATTGTTATCTTTGCTGCTGTTAGACTCAACAACACTTCAGGCACTGAAGTTCAATTCCCTGCACACTGTGGAACTGAGAGCAAATAGTCATTAGGAGCCCATCAGCTCCCTGTGGCAGGGCCCTCAGCCTTCCTCTCGGTGAAGAGCAGGAGAAAAGAGTACAACAGGCCTTGTAGTTCAGCCTGGAGGTCAGCCTTGATCTGTAATTTTCCGTCAGATTGCAGAGGTGATGCATCATATAAAAAGAGGCAGTGCACAGCTTCTGCTAGGAGTGGTGAGTTTTACCTCATCTAAAGGCTGCATCTTAATGTGGACTTATCAAGGAGGATACTTAACTTATATAAGATTTGACCCTCTGAATATGAGATTGCTACTTTAGATGGAGATAGAAAGCCAGAATTGATTTCATGTGTTTAATTTCCCTCATTTTGTTAAAGAACTCAGTATAAGAGCTATAAAATGCTATTCTGCTGTGTCAAATGCCAGAGAAATTACTGCCCAGAAATATTACTGTGTATCTATGTCATCTGAATAAAGAAGCAGAGTTTTGTAAACAGGCAAAAGTCTTCTTTCTAAATACAAATGATGCTGGTATCTTCCAGAGTATTGAGTGGTAACATACTTTCCAAGTCAATTAATCCTCTGGTCTCTCTTGTGCATCTATATTCAGTCCTCCCATGTATTTCATGAAACTTCCCCCCAGCTAGAAATTAAAAATTCCTAAATTAGTTTTATATTTTTTAATTCACTCTTCTAATTCCAGTGCATCTAGATACTGTTTTTAAATTGTTGTGGAATAGCACCACACATGTCAGCAGAATTCTCATTGACACAGTTTCTTACCAGTGGGAATGCATATATTCATGGCTAGTCCTAAGCACTCCAAAGACCCGATCTGAGAAGCAGAACATGACCGTGTAGGATAGTTTTCTCTTAGTATGTTCCTGCATAAATAGTCTTTTAGCACATATGGCCTTTAACTGGGATTGTGTCATGACCAGAGGGAGAAGCTTCATTAATCTTGGAACAATGTGATTATTTAACGATGGAAGATCTTTGAAGACTGGCCTGAACTATTCCAGAAGAAAAGTATGAGGGTTGGTTCTTGCTGTGTATGCAAATAATTTGGCTGGGGGAACTTGGTTTTATGGTTTTATACTTCACATCTGCACAGTTCCAAAGTAAACATGTTTGTTGTGTACCACTGAATCACAAAACAGAATATGTGCATGACTTAGCCCCAAACCTACAGTGTACTGAGCTGTTCCATCTGGATTACAGAATACTGCCTCTGCTGTTGTGTTTTTTACTTTGCAATCACTACCCCTTTTCTTCCTTCCTGGCAGGTAAAAATGCAGCAAATATTCCTGTTGTTTACCAAGCATTTCATTTGCTGCTCCAAGCTGCCTGCTTATGAAAACAAGCTAGTGCCACTTTTTACAGTGGCATTCAAGACAGACAGGTCTGGTTGTAGGCAGTTTATGCTTTCCTCTAGTGTTCAAAAGACATCAGTTTGCTATTTTATATCCAAAAGCTCAAGATAGTCTTCCTAAACGGGAAAATTAGCAATAAATAGACTAGTAAGTAACATCAGCTAGCAGAATACAGACAGCATCTATTATTCTAAGTTACAGCTCTTTACTGACCTGCGTTTTGGGATTACTTGAGTTATTTATGTGGCTGAGTCACTGGAAAGGTTTTTGGGGGCTTGTTTCTTTTTTGTTCTTCAGCAACTTGGAATCTCCACTGATGCATGAAGTCCCAGAGCACCAAGGCAGCAGCACAGACAGTTCTGCAAGCAGTTTGGGAAGCTCTGTCACAGCATGTAAGAAGGTAACTTTTAAGTTTATGTTCTATTCAAAGTCCAGTATATATACAGCTTTGCTTTTTAGCTTTCAGCTTTAGTGAGGAATACAAAATTTAAGTTATACTTAGAAAAGGTCTGGTCCCAAAATACATTATACATATATGGGAGGTAAACTCCCATTGAAATTTTCTAATTTACCTCATTATCTGACATTTCATTATATGAAATAAAAGCCATGCATAGCATGAAAACCTTCAGGACTGCTTCTCAGTAAATGACAAGTTTCTGGGGCCCAGACAAGTTTGCTTCCTCAGGTTAATGCAATGGAGGGTCCTTCATGAAAAAAACTTTGATTGGAATGGTTTCTACAACAAGAGGTGGTATAGACTGCTATTATTGTTTCCTAAAACCAGGTTTATATGTTGTTATTATTAATTTAATTTAGAGCATTGGGGGGGGGGGAGGGGGGAGTGACACCTGTGTGTGTATGTATGTCATTAGGAGGGGTCAAATGTCATTTTATGCATGTAGTTAATTTCAGTACAACTGATAATAAAAGGTGAAGACCTTTTATTCCTCCTTCGTAGAAGCTTGTTATGGCAGCACAGTCTGAGGGAAGGGGGCACTACCAGACACTATTGAGGAGGACAGGCTTTCACCTCTCACTCTTCAATAAACCTCAGAGCTCTACTATCTCCCACAGGCATAATTCTAGAGCTGAAAAGATAGCATTCATTTTAAACTTTCACAGTTCATTCAGTCGTCTCATAATTCTGTCTTTAATAATGCTTTCATTCTGGGCTTGGAGGTTTTTGTTTGTTTTCTGTAAGAAGAGTGAAGGATAAAACATGTAGATGCTAAAGATTTTTCCTTATGCTGAAAACCTTGCACAGAAAATTTGTTAGATATGTTAGATATAATATCATTGATATAAAAAGAGAACTCGATAAGACAGATGTGTATGATGGGACTGGGCTTTTCTTCCTCACCTCAATGTGGCTAAAAGCTAAAATGTCAATATTTCTTTCATTTTATCAAAGGGTTCATTTGCAAAATAACAGTTTTTAAAAATACTGCTGACTCATATAGACAGAAAATCTACTGTGTGGGGAAACATCTTAAATTTTCATTTAATCTCAGAGTTGTTTAGTTTACATAAGAGTGAAGGAGAGTGGCACAACACTAAGTGCCACCACTGCCTTTACAAAAAGGGCTCCTTCTTGGTCACATTCACAAGTATCACTCTCTTTTAAAGGGTAGCCTGTATCACATGAGCTGTTCATTGTAAAACTAGTCAATTTTATGACTGTCAGCACACTAAAAGAAAAGTTATTAACTTCTGACAATACTTCTGACAAACAGCAGGATGTTTTTGGCTTCTTTACACTATTGTCAGAGAAAGTTTACTTTTTGTGTGTGTGTGTGTGGAAAAGGATGAAGAGTTCTCTTTCAGCCTGTGTTAGGTGGTTTTGCAGTTAGATGTGTAATTGGTGGTGGAGTGAAATGCTGTGGGCTCCTGCTGCAAGGGAACAGTTTAAACAGTTGACTTGCAGGTTTGAGTAGTTATATTTGGCGTGACTGGCTCCTGTCAGGAACCATATGAGATGTAGCCTGTTACTACACAGACCAACCTAAATGAATGCAGGAGATGTGCCCCTTGATATCTCATTTTATTCTGTATATCCCACTTTCCTATCTTTTTTGATGAGTAGTAATTAACCAAAGCAATTAAGATGTTCAGTCACGAAGACGCAGATGTTTCATTTGTGGAGCAGAGCCTTTTTAATGCTGTCTCGGTTTTAGATATTTACTGTATTTTAATGTCTTCTGATCTAAATCAGGGAGCAGGAAGCTGTTACACTAAACTCTTATGCAGTATTTTCCTCTGGGAAAGAGTGACTTTTCTAATCCACACTCTGCTAGAGGCTGATTTAGTTCATTGATTGACAACACACTGAGTAATGCTGACGGCTGAGTCTCTAGATGAGAGTGGAAAACTTTTTTTTAGAACCATGAATTACTGCTGATTTCACATTTAGTGCATGATGCAGATTCATCCTGAATTATTTTCTGAGTGTGATGATCCTGCTCCAAACCATATATACAGCAGTATAGTGTGTGCAGCTGTCACATGAGTATGGTCAATACATCAAATTCTACTTTCAGTTTTCAGCTGATAGCAAAAATTCTAACAATGTGTCAGTGGGATTGGCCCTGCACTTGTCTTAATTAAATAAGAACGAAGATAAGTACAAGACAGGAGGATGAAATTTTGGCAAGTGATAGTGTTTGCCATAAAGAGCAGGACTGCAGACTGACAGCTGAAGGAGAAGAGGGTTCGTTTTCTTGTCCTTTGGTACAGATCACCTCAGTATATTTTGAAAAAAAATGCTTAAATGCAAGAATGGCAGTGGTAATATGCTGGTAGAGATACAAAGAGTCCCTGTTCTCACATTGCTTTTGATTACTTAACTTGCTCTGTTAATTTAGATCAACTTCTTCAAGCTTATACACTTTTGATCACTGCAGTCATATATTATTTTACTATAAGGACTTTGTATGTTCTTTTAAATGCATGAATATCCAATCAAGTTTTCATGCATGTGCAAACTCCCACTTTGTCTAAACGCATGAACGTATTTAACAGGGAGAGGTGCCTTACAATAGCAAGGGGCTGTAAGAAATATTCCATTTATTCTTACCACATGTGTGTCTTTGCTCACAACAATACTGTCTGTTACCAAAGAAGTATGGCCAAAAGTTCACATGGCGTCTAGAGATACATTTTTGCACAGCAGGTGTGTGTAACCCTGCCTGTAACCAGCATTGCAGGGTAGCCCAAATTATCCTTCCTCCACAGAAGTACCAAGGGGAAAGCTCTGAGCTATATCATGTCTATATGGTCCTAATGCAAGAGTTTGTGTTTCATAAGATGGAGTTTAAACTGATCCAAGATTTACCCTTCGCTCCTGCTACCACTGGCTCAAATGTCATCTCCATCTCCACTCAGACCTGTGTAAAACCAGACCATGTGCAAGGACACCTCTGGCACACGTTCCTGCATTCCCCCATCCCCACAGCACTGTCTTTTTGGAACCGTTTCTGGAGCCTTTCCAAATTACTTTGAGCCAACCTCTGTTCCTTAGATCTGACCAGCTGACCTCTGCCAACTTATGTACTTGGGGTTACTTAGAAATCACATGCTGTCCCAAACTTCCATGTAGTAATTTCTACCCTTGACTTCACAGTCTGTTATGAAAAGCTGCACACAAAAATTAAATGCAATATAAAGCCTTGGAACTCATAAACCACCCTGGAGTGACTCAAGCTTGGCAACTATGACCTGACCAGACCAAAACATTTATCTTTATCAGTATTTGCTTCATGATAAAAAATCTCTGAAAGAAAATTAAAGCTACCAAGGGTCATTTAACATCCCACAGGAGACAAAGTAGGTGAAGTGTGGACTGCCCAGCTCATTTCATGGGTTTTTCATGTACGATATACATCTGCTATGATTGAGTTGTTCTGAAATGCACACCATGTCCTTCTGAGACAGAGATGAGCAGCACCAAGGATATCTGCAGCTTGTTTTGACACAATAAATTTCTGCCTTTCACAGTTTCTCAGAAACCGAGTTTTGGGAAAGAAAGATCTAAAGTCATTAAGGTTGAAGAAAAATTCACCATGATCTTTAAGGGAATTAAACAAGATTGCTTATTGCAGCAAAAGCTGTTTGAGCTTAAAGTTTCCTGTGTATACAAAATTATGTTTTAACAGGTTATTAGAACTTCAGCCCTTGAGGATGAGAATGTCTAGAGTCTAATTAAAGCTGAAATTACATATATATATATATATATATATATATATATATATATATATATATGCTTATGTGTGTTTTTGTATATGTTCAGTTCTATGTTGTCTTCACAAAGCCTCAGAGAATGGTAATTTTTCAGAAAGAGGAAAACAATGCTTAATTCCAAATTTTACCAACCAGTTCATAATGCTTCAAGATTTCCTCAAAAAAAAAGCAACAAACCCATACAACAGTTGATTACACTAACAGGAAATTGTTTCTTTGGGATATGGAGAGTATTGTTTTTCCTGTCTAGTCTTGGAGTTATGATGGCAGGAATCTTTTTGCACTGAGATGGGAGGTTATAAAATTTACTGAGTGCAGAGTTGTTGCACTGGTAAACACAATTAGCTAGCAGCCCCCAAGAGGAGGCTGGTGAAGCATTCATAAGCCTTTGGCACTCTCAGAAGAAAGTCTTTGGGTACTTTACTTCCCATGAATATTTTTTGAACCTTAAATTTGTATTTTAAAGATCTTTGGAAGAAAACCCATAGCAGGGCTGGTGTACTGAGAAACAACCACAAAGGTGGGAAGTCTCCATGGAGGGCACCAAAAAAGGGGAATGAAGCAGGCCAAGCTCAGGACCTGTGGTGTTCCCCATTACCTCCTCATCCCTCTCCTGCTGACTTTTATTCAGAAATCAATAAAAGTATAATACAGGGTGTGAAATATTAACTGTGCAACTGACTTTCTACCATAAAGATAAAAATTAGAGTGGGAGTTAATCTGTGGGTGGTAATAAGCTTACTCCTGGATGCCCCCAAGGATTAGAAACTGTGTCAACTGGCCAGATGAGCTTTCCACAGTCATTCATCTTCCTTGAGAAATGAGAAGGACTCACAAGTTATTCTCATTTCTTTTCCTAAGGAAGGGATCTAGGCTTAGAGATCAAGTGTTCTTGAAGTAGGACAAATATGTGTCAATACAAAACAGGCAGTCAGGTAAAGGAAAGTACTGTAGATAGATTTTTCTTTCCCTAGATATAGCAACAAATTTCTATTTTTAAATATAATTTTTAAAAGTTCAAAAATTAGAGTACAGACTATTTTCAGGTAGTACAAGAATTGCAAGAAGTAAAAATAAAATATTCATCTATTTCACAAATATACCTCTTAACATTGCTGCCTAGTGAAGATGATAAGCCATAGGAAATGCTCTGTAAGTAGCACCAACGGTGCACCAATATTTTCCCTAGCTGTTTTAAAGATACTAATGGTCCCTCTTTTTCATGGTAGAATATTAGTACAGAGGCAGAAAGTAAAGAATTCAGTTTAATTTAAGGATTAGATTTGCAAACTCTCTTTGCCTCTTTAAAGTCTACAGATCTCTGTAGCCCCATTTTGGTTTTGTTTGAGTGGAGCTGTGGCACAAGCTGTAGGGCTGAGTCAACACAGAGATTCAACACAAAGTTTTGGTCTCAGGGTGCTGACTGACCTCAGGACTCATTACAGAAGGTCCAAAATACTTCAGCTTCTCAGAAAGCAGAAAAACTTGTTTAAGAAGGAGTTTGGAGCCTAGAAGTGCCAGAAATGAGGCTGCTGGCAGAATGAGCAGTACTGATCTACTGTGGAGAGAGATACAGTCAGTCATAGAGGCTGCAAGTTGGTGTGCTCTGGTGTAATTGAATAATTTGTTTCCCTAATATGTCTGTTTATCACTTTTATGCAGAACAAAACTAATAGCAATATTTTTCAATAAAAATACTGGGTTTGGGCAATTCCTTCAAGTGTCTGTCTCCAAGTTCTGGAAGAAGATAGGTTCACACTTCAGGGGATATATAAGTTATTTGACTAAAGGTGCAGTAACTGGATGGGTCCAAACCAAACAGGTCTGTCTTGTCCATCTTCCCCCGCCAATCCACTTCCCCCAGTTTTGTCAACAAAATTTCCATTTAGTTACAAAGATAGGGTTCCAGCCCCCAAAGCACAATAGGGTTATTATTTTAACTATTTTTAACTGTTTTAACAGATTCTCTGCAGTAACAGTCTGCTAGAATCAACAGACTACTGGCTGCAGAATCAGAGGACACCATGCCAAATTGGCTTTCTAGAAGACAAGTCAGAAAGCAGCTGTGCCTCAGTAAGTACTCACTGCCATCTCCTCCTTGAGAGCTCTTTGGATAGGCTGTGGAGCTGACAACAGTGCATGTTAAACCAAAAAAAGTCTGTAATTTCCATCTTTCTTTTAAAAGCAGATATACAAACTAAAAATACAGATTTCTGTATAAAGCACATTAATAAAGACTGCTGCAGAGGTTTCCCCATATTTGGCTTTCAGACTTTGGTGGCTCTCTGTGTTTTTTATGTTCATAATCTGCAACTCACAAGAGAGAAAAATAAGCCAAAGAGAAAATTATTCCGAACCATAATTTGTTAAGTGGCAGGTTGGAAAGAGCAGATGTTTAAAAGGCTGCTCAATGTTCCTGAAGGCAGAGAGACACAATTAAAGAGAAAAAGCTCTTTCCATGTTAGATGAAAGGAAGCTGCTGAAGAACTCATACAGATTTATTTTGCACTTGAAATTAAATTTCAATCTCATTATTGTGGGTTATAATGCCATAAAGATCAGTTTTTGTTTAACAATGTGCATGAAGAAATAGGAATTATGTTGCTTTATAAACTATCTACATGAAACTGGATGGAAATACATGGCTAGGTTTTTAATGGTTTTTTACTTGATGGAGGGGTCAGAAGAGCCAATGTTTCCCCAGAATCCTATTGGAATACTATTCCCTGGTCTCAGTGAGCAAAGTAGGGCTTTAGGAAAGATTAGCTTTATCTCAGGTAAAAGGTTCCCAGCACTGCTTGTGCTTCACACAACCTAAATACCAGCTGATGGTTCTCCTGGAGCCTGCTGGGATTCCCTCAAGGCCAGGGATTTCAGCTCCAGCTGATGAGCCCGGACTGTAGCTGCCAGGAAACTGAATCTCCATCCATGGACCATTCGTGTCCTGCCTGGGGTGACACAGAGTGCCTGAGGGCAGCGGGAGGGACACAGCAGTGTCACTGCAGCCCTGGGATTTAGGAATATGGCCAGAGGTTACTGGGCTTAACTCAGTCATACCCGGCGCTGCTCTATCACAAGACAGAGTGAGCAAAATACAACACCTAGTCCCAGTGTGCAAGTGAACAACCTTGCAATTTGAGAACCTGAACACTTCCTCAACCAGAGCAGGTTCCTCAGGCAGATAACCAGTGGTATCCTCGTTTTTTATACAGGAAGGGATTACTTTTAATGTAAAACATACTGACTGTAGTCACCTAATTTTACTATTTAGTACTTAATATCCTAAAAATTAGGCTTATTTTCTCAGAGGAAATTACTACCTCAAATAATAATGTAAGAATTAATTCTGGCTTGCTTTTTTACCTGTTGAGCTTTTGACTTTTTGCTTAATTTTCTGTAGAATCTTAGAGGAAATTATATTTATCTCTGATAGATTGGGCATACCAAGCAATGATAAGTTGTTGTAGAAAGATTATGCCGTGCTAGCGTCCTTATTTCAGGCAACCTTTTCTGATTTTGCCATGCTGTCTGATTTAAAAGGTTAAAGTACCTTAAGGAGCTTTTTCCTCTACACTAATATTATAAGTGCTTTTTTCCTCTTTGGAGAATATTTGTCTAATTGGTAAACATTTCATTAAACTTACTTCAGTTAACAGTGGTACTGTTTAGCAGCAGTTTACCACTGAGATTAGGATACCTAGTTTCCTGTTAATATAATCAGGTAGTATTTTGAAAGTAGTTTAATTATAGATGTCTTGTTTTGATTGTTTCTACTGAATGAGAACTTAATCAAAATCCACCAAATAGAATAAAAATGCGTAAGATCCACATGGTGATGTATAAATGCAATTAAAATTTCTGTAATGTCACATTCTTCTTACCCTCGCGGAGTGACCTCATAAAAGTAGTTTCACATAAAAATAGATACTTTTTCTTACTCCAGTATTGCCAGCTTTCTTTCTCTGGATCGATAACAAATGTTTCCTGCTTTGGACATGCTTTGATGAAGACCTTATTGGAAAAGAGAAAACTAATAGATACTTTGTCCCTAATTTCTCCCCAAATATCTAGATTAATTATCAGTGCTGAATATTTGTGGTTGGCTTATGTTAGTACAAGTTAAGAAATCTAAATTCTTGCTTAATTAGATGACTTATAGTTCTCTTCTAGCATTGGACCATCCTAAAGCACAGTCTCTTCATCTTGCACACAGAAATGTCAATGATGACTTTATCTTAGCAGTTGGTAAGATTTAACACGTAGTCATTAAAGTATTATTTAGGAAAAGAGCAGGATACAAAACTAAATTAAGAAAAAAAAAATGGTCCTATAAGATATTTGACACTCATTTGGTTCAAGATGCTTATAAGTGAATTTTCAAGATATTCTCTGACCTTTCATGCTCCAGGCCAGCAAAAAGCCATTAGAAATTATATTTACACTGAAAAAAAAAAAAAACTTCTCTCAAAATGGACCCAGGCTCCAATGATCTCCCCACAAAATCATCACACCCCACTGCTCTTTGCATGCCCATCCTGTCCCAACACAGGGAGAAAGACATTCCCACTGCACAGAGCCTAACAGAGAACTGTCCTTGAGAACCACTGATGCAGGCAGGCAGAACCTCTCCTTCCCAAGCAGTGTGCCTTTGTGAGAGGGGCAGTGGATTTCCAGACTGGCAGAAATCCTGCAAACTTCCTGGCAAATATCTTGGAGAAGCAGAAGCTACACCCCTAAATGGCAATATGGAGGGTGGAAAATACCTGCCTTTCAATTAAAACAAAGCACTTAGAAACAGTGCTCATTTCTTACTTTAGCATAAGAAGATAAAACTTTTTGAAGAGTCAGGATGTGACAAGGGCTCATTTTAAATTGTTTTATGTCGGGAGTTTAGTTCAGGCATGGCTTGAGGAAAAAGGCCACGAAGCCATGCAGCTGAGAGAAAAGTAACAGGTAGCTGTGAAGCAGTTTCAAAGCAGTTTCCAGCCTGACTTCTATAAACAATTAGTCTCTCTCAGGCATCATTGTATAAACAATAAGGTTCTCAGGCAGTCTTCCCATAACAAAGGTAACATCCTCTCTGGGAAAAGATGGCACCCTGGGAACAGTTATGGAAGTTTTGAGAACCGTTCGTATCACAGTGAGAACACTGATTTTGTTTGATGTAAACAATCAACGGTATTGTAAAACAAAAGGAGTGGTTAGAGTTTTCTCTGTTAGCCTATCATAAAGCTGTATTTTGGAATACGCATGAAGTTCGTTAACACTATTATTTAAGGTGACGGATCGATCAATAAAGCTGGAGTTCGATGCATTATAGGATGGTCGTTCTCCCCCTCACTTCAACAGTTTTATATCTCCTTAAAGCTCAGAAAAAAACTGGATTTGCCGGCAGATGGATGAGAGAACAGTTTCAATAAAGTGTTAAAGGTTTTGAAACATTCTTGAAATAGTCCAGCAGCTTTTCCATTTGCAAGTGCTCCTACTCTGTAACTACAAAAATGCTCACTCCAGAATGCTCCACACAGGGATGTAAGTAATGCAGGCAGAGGGAAAGGACAAGGCCAGCAGCCCAAACTTCAGTCAAATTAAGTCCTGGTTAAACACACTCCTTTCTAATTGTTGGCTGCTCTCCTGTGCCCCTGTGCCCCTGGCACTTCCTGGGAAGTGGTCTGATGGTGATGGTGGAAGCACAAGGGAGAGTGGAGGGCAGCATGACTGGGGGAGTGGGACAGTGGAGGCAGCACAGCCACGGCATGGGCTAATGCCACATGGAAAAACCCTAATCCATCTGCAGCACAGAAGGAGGAAGAATTACAGTTTAGGGTTAGTTAAATTGGTTGGTTTAGTGCAGGAGAACATACCCAGCCTAGGAGACAAACTTGAGCTTTGCAAAGAGGGGAAGCAATGCTTACTTTAGTGAGTGACAAGGGAGAGAAAAACCAGATTGTTACCAAACCAAGCAGGTGATGTGATGATGGACCACATGGCCTGTGGTGTCTCTATTAGCTGACGTAGTGAAGAATGTCCTTTTGCTATCAGAGTGGCTGGATTTTCAGAGCTGGCTGCTTGCCTTGCAACCACATGGCTTTGCTCTCCTAACCAGGTATTTCAGCATTTTCACCTTCATTGCAGTTTGGCCATCAAGCTTTCAAACAACTTCAGGGGGAGGTTAAGGATGTCCCTATGCACTAATTTGAGCTGGTCAAATCAGGGCTTCTGTGGTATCACCTCCTCCTCCAGCTCCTGCTTCATCTCATTTACTGCCCTGGCACTTGTACAAATGTGCAGTAAATCAATTCAGAGAGAAAAGTAACTATGAAATTAAGAAATTAGTCTTTCTAGCCAAGTCTTCCTTGAATCATCTTGTCAGATTGAACCATATTGTCAGATAAATGCCATTGCTCACCAAGGAATGGAACAAAAACATCCAGGAAACAGCTACCACAAGTTATTCCAAACTGAATGATAACATATGCAGGAAGGAAAAATCTTTGGCAAGGTGCATTTTGATGAAATAAAGGACAGCAGTTTTCACTTGAAATAAAGTATATTATGAGTGGTTTCATTCTTTTCTTCACCCAAGTGTTTTTAAAGATATGGCACTACATATCTTTGGATTTTAGGTAGAAATACACAGATTTTTTTTTTTCCATCAGTCTTTGATACTAGATTACTTTCAGGTAACTTGCTAACAATAGTGCAGACACTGTGTCAGGGACGTTTTCTATCCCTTAGTCAGGGTCCATTTATCCAATATGTTCTTCAGAGTGTCCAGGGAATGAGAGCATGGTCTCACTGAAGAGTGATGGTGTAATCTTACAGGGGCTCAGAAAGAAGGATTATTCCCCAGGCTAGTACTAGTCAGCAAGGCTTTTTACACAGGCAAATACAGAAGTTTAGTCTTGAATCTCAAAGGAGGAGTTTTTTGTTTGTTGGCTTGTTTTAAAACAAAGCTCTGTGTGTTCCTGAATAGTGACCATGCACAGCTGAAACAGGTGCTTTGTTTTATTATGTTTGAATGAAGTTTTACATTTGCTAGGAAACATAGCAAAGCCCTGTTTTACATTTGCTAGCAAACATAGCAAAGCCCTAAAACCACCAGATCTATGTACTAAGACCTTTTTCCTCCCTCATGAGATTGCTTGCACACCTCAGCACTGTCACAGACAGGGAATTACAAGGCTGTTTATTTTACCTTTTACTCCATAATTACTCAAACATCTTCAGGAACAGCATTGTCTCTTTCAGAAATCAAAATCCATCCATTGCTTTCCAGATCTAAACCATAATTACTGGGGATATTTTTAGGTTTAAGTCTCATCTTCCTATTCAGCTTGACGATACCTTAATTACATCCTGCCAAGGTGCAGGAACCAACAGCAGCAGGCTAAATCCTGGCAGTGAGTTGTAGTCCTGTCTCAGGCATGTGTGGGTGTTCATGCTGCTGTGGTAAGGAACTGAACCTTCCAGAGAGCCCCCCCTGGCTTGCACAGGGAAACAAAACCCCTCCTCTCCACCAATTGCTCTCTGCCTTATGGAGCACAGTGCAGGCAGACTGAGCACTCGCTTCAAAGACCACTGAAAAGATTACTTGTATAATCTGTAAAATATGTTTCACTTTCTGCTCTTGTATGTACTTGACTCTGAAAAATATATCTTCACATATGAGCTAATGTTAAGACAGAATTCAAATATGCTCTTAAAGGGTTGCATTTCCACATTTTCAGTACCACACATGTATCATACAGCAGTCAAATTCACAGCCTCATGAATTTCAGAGTGTGAAAGGTTGACAATAGATTTTCTTCTCTTTCCTGTAACTTTAGACTTGGGACACTCTTTAATCATCTGTCTAGATATGCCATCTTCTTTCCTGTCCTTCTGTGACAGTCTCACACTGCAGTGGTTTTCTGTCTGTCCTTAAGCAGATGCTTAACCCTACTCTGACAAAGCTGTAAATAAGCACTGGGAGGATTGGGCATGGTATTGCAGCTGTATCCTCTCCAGCATTCCACTCTGGCATATTCTCCACGACCTGCTTTATCAAGAAATGAGATTCTTGTGCTACCTCCAGAGTGGACATCTGTGATTGTGCTGCTGTTACAACCACAGTCTCTCTCTAACATAAATTGCAGGCTGAGGTTTGCAGAAATTTGTTAAACATTAAGTATACAGGGCACTGGAGAGAGGAGATGGTGCATGTGGCATAAATATTTATTGGAATATTTTCACTAAGTCTTAAGTGGCAATTAATTACATCAAACCCAAAGGAATAAGCTTTAATGGGAAGAAAATATTCACAGCTGTTTTTGAAGCAGTGGCTTATGAAGAGATAACTCAGGAAGATTCATTAATGCAGTCCAGCCATTAAAGTAGGGATAGGCTCTAAAATATCAAGAACCAAAAATCCACCAAGTCATTTGAGATAAGCACCTTCTGAAGAATAATTTGGACTAAATTTCAAATTCATTACCGCTAAAAATGCTAGAAGGAGAGCAGTATAACACATCCTTCTGACAACATACAAGGTGTACCAGAAAGAGAATTGTGGCTGGGCTGGGGAGACAAGGGAGAGTCATGTCAGGGCCTTATTTAGGTGAATTTGGGTGACTCACAGGAGATGCACTGAGCTGCCTGCTTTTGGAAACATTCTATTAGGGCCTGCAAGGAGAGTGGTTGGAACCCTCATGTCATGTTACATAGCAGTTGTGCAGCTCACAGGAGAGGTTTTTACATGGAAACTGAAGGGAGTAATGTGGCTTTTGTCACCATCCCAATGAAAATATAGGGCAAGAATGGGAGAAAGACTTCCTCTACTCACAGCTAAAGATGGAAATTGCCTCTCTAATCATGCAAAGGACCATACAACAGAAGGAAGGCTCAGAGCTTCAAGTTGATGTTTCCCCAACCTGCCTTGAATCCTGTTGTAATTTTGAGCAGAGAAACTGCCAGGAGAGCACCATGGTCCTACTTTGACACAAATGGATTTTTTTGATGGCAGCCTGATCTGACTTTGGTGAGATAAGGAAGGTACTGCTGTATCCCACTGAGGGATACCTGCCATGAAGCCTTTGGAGTTATTTGTAGTACAGAAGATGGGCCTGAGCTGCTTCATACTCTCAGGTTATAACTGTGTGCCGGGCTGGAGGTAATTTTCTTCGCAGTGGCTGGTGTGGAGCTATATTCTGTATTTCTGCTGAACACAGGGAATGAACAGAGAAATGTTTTTTGCTATTCCTGAGCAGGGCTTGTGTGCTGCCCCCAGCAGTGAGTTCACTGGGGTGCACAGCAGCCTGGGACAGCAAACCCCAGCTGGCCCAAGGGATGTCCCATAGATGTGACATCCTGCTCAGCACAGAAAGCAGGGGGCACAAGGAGAAAAGGGAGCACAGAAATTCTCCCACCTGTATGATACTGCTACCTCACATTTTCATTCATGCAAATCCTTTTGCAAGTAGCTACAGGGCATATCTAGTACTTCCAAACTAATATTTTAATTTCTACATTTCACAGCTGGTTCCTCTGCCAGAATCATTTTGGCAAGCATGGAAATTAATGTGAGACAAGCATTGCATCCAAATGCTAATGGATGATTAGCTCTGTCTTCCAGAAACTTTTTTTTTTTAATTCTGAGTCACTATAAGGCTATTTCAAACACCTCATATAAGACATATTCCAGCTCAAGATCTTCTTTAACCATTTAAATATAAAAGGTCAAATTTTACTGTGCATGGAGGAGAGAGCTACATCTCTTATACCATTCCCAGTCTCCTATCTACTGTAACTGTGCATTCTGCATATTAGTGATAACTGCTAATGACCCCAAAAAGAAGTGATGAGAGCCAATGGCAGTGAAAACAAGTCACCAGAATTTGTTCAGTGGAGGAAAGGAAATTGTAATCTAAAAACAAATACCCACAACAGAAAAGCAACAACTGGCAATTTTTAGTTTCCTTATTTCTGATAACATTGTAGATATTCACAAAATTATATAAGTCCTTAAAGCACTATATACTATATACATTTTATATAAACTTCTTCAGTAGATACATGTCTGTATGCTCAGGAAAAGGAGACACTTCTTAGGAGTTACCCAAGACAGCACACCAATTTAATAGCAAGAAATGAAACAAAATCTTTCCTGCTTCCCAAAACTACTCTGAGGTGGAGTAATAGGAGGCAAAATAATAGTAATGATTAAAAAAGTGGGAGAACACTGAAGGAACATTCTGAAGAATATTACCTGAAACCCACACATTTCAGCTGGTAGTTTGTTAATGGTTGAGATCTCTCTTTCCCAGAAATTATAGGAAAGTGTCTTTTCCATTACATGCTTTATGATGGCGGTGTCACACGCCTCACTGCTCTGCATGAAGGCATTTTAAAGCCTCCTATAAAAGCAGAAGGAAGATGAATGAAGATGACACTTTGGGCATTATGAAACCATATGCAAAAGAAAGTCACGTGCACATCCCTGCTTCAGCTAATCCTCATTTCCTCGTCATTAGTGCCTGTGTGTGACTGCACAGTGATGTATTTACATAGCTGAGGAATGTGTGAGTGTTCCTGAGTGGGTGCAGGAGCTGTGTGCCCCAGGCAGGGTGTCTGAGGGCTCTGCTGCAGCTGGGGCTGCTCTGGCTCTGGCAGCAGAGCCCTTGTTTATCACAGATAAACACAGGGGCCCCATGGCAGGGTGAGAACTTGAAGAGCATACCAGGGTGGATGTTCTTCTGCACAGTTTTGTGCTCTCAGCATGAACCTTGGCTTGCACTGTGGGTTGCACCTAACTGCAGCTGAGTGTTTGCCAAAGGTGATCTCCAAAGAGCTTCTGCCAGGACCTGTACAGACAAAGGGTGTGTCCATGTGCCCTGAAAGATGCTCTGCAGCTGTCCATACAACAGCTCTAAGTTCAAGAACAAACAGAAATCACCACACATTTCAGTGTCACTGAAATGACCACAAACACCACTCCTTACAGTACTGCAGGAATCTAGCACAGGCTGAGATTTCCAGCTCCTTTTCCAAAAAGATCCAATTCAATCTTCAAGTAGATGCCAAGACTTCTCATCTTGGTCTTCTGCAAAGAGACTGGGAGCTACAGAAACCCAGACTTTAATCATCACTGTAGGAGTTCTCCTTTCTGTAGGATGAGTGTAGACCTGCAGATTTAAGATGACCATGAAGAAGGCAGATGTTTTCCTCGTAGAAGCTTGTCTAGGGAAGAAGTTCAGACCAGAACACCTTTCTTATTCCCAGCTTTACTATTTCAGATGCCAGAAATTGAAAGCTAGAAGATTCTTGTTGTACTTCAGAGGTTTGCTCTAAATCCCTCAGAAGTGTTATTCAAGTATTTTTTCCTCCATCTGTGTATGCAACTAAGTATAGAGAACAAACAACCTTTTTTTCTTTTTTATTTCAGAGCTTAAAACGGTAATGATAAAGTTAATAATCCAGCTGACTCATGGACAGATCTTTATTTCTGTCAGCTGCTATGTAATTTAGTACAAAAACATCTGTGATTACAGCAGCTCCATGATCTGGCTCTGGGAATGCAGGGCATGTGAGAATGAATGAGTGTGCAGAAGTACAGGTACTTCTGTCTGACACACAGGGATTGGGGATTGATTCAGCAATTCTGACGTTATGGACACTTCCTCCAGATTGCAGCAGATGTTCAATTGAGATATTCCATGCTCTTTTAAACTGACAGTATGAAAATGTGGGTAGTCATATTTTTAAAGTAATTTTTCTAGGTATCTGGGAAGAGTTAGAATCAAATCCACCAAAATTAATTTTCCCAGTTAAAATCACTTTATTTACTGTGAGAGTGCAAAGAATTTCCCCATTTGCTTCTTGAACAGTGTATTTGAGTAAGCAATGTCCTTCCAAAGCTACACATCTACCCTGCACCCTTTTTGGTTTTTAGTTCCCTCAAAGCTTGAAGAACTCTGTGAGAGGAAATTATTTAGCTTTACTATTTCATACTGGATTCTGAAACCCAGTAAAACAGATCTCAACTGAGGAATCACCTAAATCTGTTCAAAAATACATGTGATTAGGCAAAACATTCTCCCAAAGCAGCTTTGGGTTTGTGTGAATAAAAATAATTTGACAAACTAGTTGAATTATATTTAACTTAATTTGATTAAGTTTTTTTTAAAGAATCAAGAGAACACCTAGGATTACAGCCTCTGTAAAAATGCATGATTAGAGTTTCTGGTTGCCTGTTTACCAACAGAAATAATTTCAGGCTCAAGGGAAATAGTCACTTTTGAGCTCCCTGGATGCTATCTGTCTAATTTGACAATAGGCCAGAGGTTCCAGAGCCAGAGTTCCTACAGCTTTCATGAATACAGATGAAACTGAGAAATTGTAAGGGTGTGAACTTAAACCTTCTTTATACCACAGAGAAACCAGACAGAGCTGCACTTTAATAAAGTTTTCTGAGAGGAAAGTGGCAGAGCTTACATGTCAACATGCTGAAAAGTTAACCTTAAGATGCTAATACACAGATAAGCAGACTTTTCCAATCTCAGCAGTCTGACAGCCAGCTGTTTTCCAGACTGATTCATAAGCGCAAGAACCTGTACCATTCCTTCTTTTTCAAGTAATCTTGCTGCCTCAGAGCTCTACCTATTAATAACCTGTCCAACAGCTGGGGCAGAGCTGCCCTGCAATTTGTAGAGCATGCATGAGCAGACAGATGATGTGCACACCTACTGCAGCAGAAACAGGGGTCAGTCCCAAAAGGTTTGGTTAAAAATGACAGAAACCATCACTGTCACCAAACTGTATCCATCACAAAGCTGTAATTTCTGTTGCTTGTAACAGTGGTCAGCTGTAGGTGAATGTATGCTGAATGTAAATTCTCTTAATGGAAGGATGAAACAATCCTTTTTAAGGGGAGAGAACATGAGGTCTTGGTTTAAAAATGTAATTTTATGAGGCAGGAAGCAAGAAGAAGGAGTGAGGCCAGGATGGGCCCGGTGAAGAAAAGGAAGAGCTGAGGAAATTATCCAGAGCAGTTAGATTTTGCAGTCCTAATTTCTTATAGTGCATATTTAACAAACAACTGAGCTCAATCAAAAGCTATCATCAGACCTGTGTGCTTCCTTCCTTCTCAGCCCATCCTCTGAAAAGCAGAGAACTTACAGAATGATCTGCTTTCAGTAAAGAATTTTTTAATCAGAGAAGACACAGAGCCTGTTTTGCATCTAGAGACAGCAGTTTCTCATCTACTGGGTACAGTCCTGAAATCCCTTCACAGAAAGCTTTGAGTAGAGATCTATCAGGAAGAGTTTCATAAGGTGTGGCAACCACGGAGCTGCTGGTTTTCCCTGCTGCCCTGCAAAATGCCACCTCCCCAGTCCTTCTTCCCCCAGTGTAGTCCAGACCAAAAGGCACCTAAGCCTGGGAGACTGCAAAATAAACACAGCAGCCCTGCCCCAGTGTGTGAAAAACAGGGCAAAAATGGCATACGTGGTCTGAACTATGATGCATACTAACATTTTACTTAAAAAAATGGAGGGGACCATATTATGTATTATAATGTTACTCTAATAATGTACTCTAATTATAAGTATAATTAGAGTAGTGGAGGCCAGAAAGAAGAACTAGCTCAGTTTAAAAACTCAAACCCAAATAGGCTGTTCCAGTCATGGGTGTTTTAGCTGCTGATCTGACAGCCTGTATCAGCTGTATAATACAAAATTGACTTTCTGCTGATAGCTCCACTCACACCTTGGTAATACCTGCTCATCCTGACCCCCCAGAGACGCAGGGCAGGTGGAATTTGAGTCCAATCAATCTCACAGTCACTACTATGGAGTATTTTCACATGACATCTTTGTTTAGCAAAACCATTTGCATTTTTTAATTAGGCTTAGCCACATTGCCTTCCTCATCTTTCTCAAGGACTGAAAAATCCTGTAGAGCACCACAGAATGGATTGCTGTGCACAGATAAGCAGAATGGATTTAAGTACTTATAATGCTTTAATCTCGTTTTGTGCTTCTAAGTGTCATACAAATGTCTTTGAGAAAAATAATTGATTTTTATAGTAGTTTAGAGCAATGCTATACCAAATAAAAGTATCTAGGTGTGTTAAAGAAAACATTAAGCAAATACTTAACTGTCCCAGAAATCTGAGCATTCATTTAGTAATGTACCATCAATGTTCTCCTTTCTAAAAATCAAACATCATCATAATTTCCTTGCTTCAGTTGTTTATAGGATTAAAGAATTCATCTCTTTGGCTTTGGAGACTGCAGTCAGTTGTATTTCTTGGCTTACCAAAACCAGCCTGGGCAGAGACTGCCAAGACAATCAGAGTTTGGGGCTCGAGGGAATCAGTCTTTCACCTTGGTTTCATTGTTAAATAGCTTGGTTTTAGAAATCATTAAATATTTTATACTCTTTGGTGCATCTGGTACAGTGTTCTTAGTGATGGTTTCAGTCATTTTAAACAAAACCTTTTGGGCCTGACCTCTCTTTCTGATGAGTTATTTAGCAGAGTCTGGCCTATAATTAACCACAACAGTTTAAATTGCCAAAATGCAAAGACGCAATAAAGTTTTAACTTTAGTTTCTATGAAATCTTTTCCCTGGAAGTGTCTAAAATTCAAAAATGCTATTTTATGAACTTTTGTCTTTTTCCTTCTGGAGCAGCCTGATCACTGATGCATTGCTGTATTTCAGTGTCAGGCCCACCCTGCTGAGCAGGAGCTCAGAGGAGGCAGGAGAAGGATAAAGGTGCAGGACTGGCTCCTGAGCAACCCCAAACTGATTTCAGGTTATTTTTCTGCTCATGAACAAATTCTCCTTTAAAATACCACCTCCTGCAACAGTCTGATGGAACCATAATTTTTCCATACCAACAATTTTCAAATGCAGGAAATGGAAAAAAGTCAAGATTAACTTGAGCAAAGCTAAATGATGGTATCAATTATGGTTTGTTGGTTTGTATTTATCATTTTTTATTTGGACTGGCTTTCAAATCAGATCTGTTAACTGTCACAGTTATACTATCTAGTCCTCTGAGATTCTATTTAACATTTAAATGGGTACAGAAAGAAAGAAAATAAATAAGCATAATAAGACCTATCAAAAAATGAAGAAGATTAATGCAGGCCTAGAAGGTTTTACAGAAATGTACATTACCTCTTCAATCTTGCACAAGCAATAATACTTTCTATTCATTCTGCAGTAAATACTCCTTTTGATGCCACTCTATAAATAAAAGTGATGACAGAAAAACAACTAACTTTGTAAAGGTAATGAGAGAGAAAAAAGGGTAGAAATATCAGGCTGGCTATTGCTCCTGGCCTTGATGGGTGCAAAGTCATTTCTGTGAAGGAAGTTTTACACCCAACTTGTGCATATTCACTGGGGCAGTCACAGAGCGGTTGGTAACAACATTCCCATCATATGCAGTGAATTTGCCCAAGATTCACTGAGCAAATGAATCTTTGCCCACATTCATTTGGGCAATGAATCTTCAGACATTTGGGATGTCTGGAGATGCAATGCAGGGAGACTTCTACTCTCTGAAGCCTGAGTCAGAGGGAAAACCTGACAGCAGCTTTTCAGCACATGAATCAGAACTTTATTGTAGCATTTATACTGAGAGTTGGAGCCAGAGACCTCAGGTATCAGTTATGAAAGTTTTCTTGTAGTAAATAATTGTGGTGAAGTGACCAAAGCCACAAGCTTCCAAAAAGAGTTTGCAATCATCCTCCTTTCACACAAGTCCTACCACACCTAGATGGTTAAAAATTAATAGTGTCTTGAAAACTATTTTTCTGTTTCCTTGTTAGCCAATGGATGATCTTATGTGACATTTTAGAATATTTCTTTAGAAACCATCATTTCACAGCTATTTGGCTTTTTATGTTTCTAAAAAAATGGTACTTGCAACTCTATTGGGATCACAAGATTTAAGAAATTGCAGTTTTAAAGAACAGAGAGGTCAGTGATTAGGGGACCTTACAGACAGTACACATAAATATCTACACACACATTTATATCTATATAGCACAAGAAGTCCAGGAGGTTTTATTTAGCCATCCCATTAGCATAAATAAGACAAGTGAAAATAAATGCAAAGTTCTATTTGGGAGCTTTGCAGATCAGCATCAAAACAAATGCTCCTGTCACACAAACTGCCTGTATGGGTACAATCTGCTGGAAAGGGCATTTTGTGCTATCCTAATATAAGTCAGAAATATATGAGTGATTCTGGTCATTTTCAGAGACAAAGCTCACAGCAAGTTTCTAGACAAAATCTGGCATGTTGCCACTCCTTTGATATTTTCTGTGGGTTACAGTTTACTTTGGCTCACAAGTACAAAGTAAAACAATATTTTTTCCTCGGGCTTTCACTGACTTCAGCTCCTGAGGGAGCCCATCGTGCAGCTGTAGGTTCTCTGAAATAGTCACCATTCCAGTGAGCAGCTCTATTCTGATATTGTGCTGTGGGGAAATTACAGTGATCTAATCTTTCTAAAGCCAGGAGACTCAGACTTAAGTCTAATAGAAGTTTAGAGCAACTGTATTTTTTTTCTACTTTACAGAGATGAAATTAGGATGAGAATAGGTTCAGAATTTCAAATCTGCCATCCTATCACAGAGTTATTGCTAAGAGCAAAAATTATTGTGGTCAAAGATTGCATTAAATCCTTAAAACAACTGTCACAGCAATCACAGTTGATGTAAAATTCAATCACCCTCTTCACAAACTGCACCTTCACAGTCCTACATTTAAAAAGGGATAAAGTGTTTAGAATAATAGTGTATAAGGAACAGCACACACCCTGAGAATAAACAATCCCTGCCCAAAAATATGGAGGAGAAACCGCATGGAAATAAAATGCCAAGCCTTTAGTATTTCAAAGGATAATGCTAAATAATAATTAGAAATCACTGCACTGGTGTGGGTTGCATGTCCCTCCCAAGCAGCGAGGCAAGATGCAAGAAGCACAGCAGGGTAATTTAAAAGTGACATTGGGGAGCTGCATACCTGTCCCAAACCAGGACAGAGAGGACCCAGCTGGCTGTCCTGACATACAGCTGCCCTTTGCTCCTGCCACTGCACTCTGCTCAGCAGCAGATGGGGACTTTTAAAGGGAACAAAACCATGGGGGAAGCTCCGACTGGGAGGGGCAGCACAGTCTGATCCTGCCTTCCCTGCTCTGGAGCTGCACTTGCTGCTGCAGCTCTCTGCCACGAGGGCTGCATTCCCACCAGCACTTGAACTGGCTTTTTGCATAAAACTGCCTTCAGCCCTGGGCTCAGCAGGTGCTCACCTTCTCATATGCCACAGTTTGTCCTGCACATCCTCAGGTTTGGGCATTTACACTGCTCTAACTTGGCACCCAGGAACTGCCTGCTCAGAACCACTTTCTCCTGAGATCTCTCTTGGGGCTAATTACATTTTTTACTTCTTTGTAGGAAATTAGACATGAGTTTTATGGGCAGATAGCAGAGCAATCCCAAACCAGTTGTTCTCTCTAAGTGTCTGGAGGGGTGTCTGAATTGGCACCTGGCATGAGTTGACTGACTCCCATGCCTCATCCTGACTCAGTGATGTGTCAGGAAGAGGATGGGAAAGGCAGAACAGCACAGTTCATAGAGATTAAAACTCTATAAACTCATTTTCAAGACAGCATTTACACCCTGAAATACCAACCAGGACAGCACAGAACATGGAGAGTTCTACACAGTTCTGGTGCAAATCCAACCATCTGCACAGACATTTAGCCTGTGGTGAGGGGTGTGGCACCAAACCCAGCCTGCTGGGGACACCGAGGCCAAAGCTGGGGATCAGGTGGATGGGGCAGTGGTGGAGAGACAGGGATGAAACACTTTGTGTCACCTGCATACACTCCTGCTACCACTTTAATAGTCTAGTTAACTGTGTTGTCCTAATCCAGCTACTAATGGATTAGAAACTAAGAAACTCTGCTTAGGAGTGTCCTTTAGGTTACAGAGTCATAGGCTCAAATGTCAGAAAATGGCAGAAACACAGTGCTCTGATTCTACATAATTTCCCCCTTTCTGCAGGCTTGCTGTTCACTGAGTCAGGCAGCAACACTGCATTGCATAAATGTGGGCATATGAGGTAAAATTCAGGTTGCACAAGCCATCTGTAGAGAGTTCTCATTTTCAAGTCTTGTCTCTTCCTTTCTTTTAAAATAGATATTGAAATTTTTGGGAGGGTGGTATAATATAGATGTCTTTGATTTTATGGGGGGAAAAAAGCCTGCCTCCTGCAGCCCTTCAAGCAAGTGTTGACCACAGTCCTTCACAGCACAGAACACAGGATTTGGCTCGCTTTGCTTAGCAGGTTAACTATATCCTGGAGCCATTTGGCAGTGAGGAAAAGATACTGTGTTTACATTACATCCTTAAATATTTTATAAAAAATAATTGCTTAATGTATAGTTCTTTTAAGAAGTGAGGTGTTTACATAATTTCTGCACCAACTCAAGAGCAGATTTCAGGACTCCACTGATCCATAGAATTTACCCTGTGCATGTCTTACCAGTCATAGAAATTACCATGCAAAATCTGAAAAAAAAAAAAAAAAAAAACCCCAAAAAAAACCCACTAGTTTCTCTATTTGATTTTTATATGATTGTGGAAAATACAGACTTCTTCAAGAGCTCAGCAAGTTAGTGATGATAACCTGGCTGGAAGTATCCCAGTAGAAACGTTTGATGAGAGGAAGGTTGGGGGTCAGACCCAAATCTGTGCTACTGATGTACAAGACTCTGCAGAGTGCAAGAGTTCTATTCACAGTGTGCCAGTGCATTAGGTGGTTTAGGGACATGCAGCATCCTGCTTTGTGCTACATTTCAGTGCAGTGGTACCTGTTCCCCACAAGAACAGCTCTTTTCTCTCTTGAGCAAATGGGATTTCTACACTTGGAAAAACGACTGAACCAAAAGCAGACACTGGCACCTACCCGGGAAGTTGTGGGTGACTCTCTCACTGTGTAAAGCCTGAATTTGGGTGAGGAGTTGTTTCCTTTTTGTATTATGCAACACCATTTAAATTTTGTTGTTTTCTCCCTGCAAAATAAGTATTTCCTAAGACAGAAAAAAGGGCGATATCTTGACATTTCTGTGTGATTTCCAGAGAGAAAATCAGTGTAAGTGGAAAGCAGACACACTTTGGAACTGAAAAGGTGTTTGTGGGAAGTCAAGGGTATGAAGAAGGAAAGGAGTGGCTGGGAAAGGACTGACATTTAAAAATACCATGATGAGGAGAAGGTTGGCTTGCAGCTAAACTAAGCTGCATCTGATACAAAGAAAAAGAATCAGAATTAAATTGAGGTTAGCAAATCCTGACCTGACCTTGGCTCTTCCTTCATAATTTATGCAGTGTTTCCATCCTAAAGATTATTAATTGTTCTCTCATGTTGTTTTGCCTTGTTTCAATGGAGGCGTCCCTGATAATTACTAGAAGTTAATCAAGCAAGGCAAGCTAATGAGAGCTTAAAACTTGTATTATGTAAGCAGAAAACAGGGAGAGATTTTTCATAATAGATAATTTTCTCTTTGAGCACCACTGGTGAAGTATCTCCAACAAAAAGATCCTCATAGTGAACTTCCTAGAAGGAAGCAGTAGTGCAGAGCAGGCCAGGATGGGATTCTAGAGGTGATTTATGGTTGCAGTACCTCCCCATCTAGTCCTGCCTGCTGCTCCCAGCAAATGGAAAAAGTAAATGAGCTCATCAGTGTATTTCACCACTGTGAAACTGGCTTTTTTTCAAAGTTGCCTGTAATTAAAACTGCAAAATCCACAGAACTGGAAATGCTAAAAGACTGCTTTGGCAGTGTAACAAATCACTGTCAATTGAACTTGACAAGTGTATCTGGAAGCTGGATTGATTCAGTTCTGCCACAGGTTTTCTAGTGCAAGTTCATTAGGTTCTGAAAATCAGTTAAACATAAAAAAAGAAAGACAATTTGACTTAAAACACCAGATATTCCTGTTTGTACTGAGGTTTCATGTGCTGAGGCATGAGTGAGTTATGTGCCAGGCACACCTGAACAAAGGTGATGATTGTTTTGGCTGCTTGGAGAGGGCCTGGCTTTGGGGTGGCAGTCAGTGCCACTGCTCATCACAGCAAAGTCATGAGCCATCACCCCACGGAGGCAGCAAAGGGCAAACCAGGGTTTATCAGAGAATCTGGTGTCTGGCTGAAAACACAACTGCTCTGTGCAGCTTTTTCACAGCTCTCCTCAGTAACAGCCCAACCTTCAACATGGGGCGACCCTGCTGGGGAGGACTCAGACTGGCCCCACACCTTCCCCCTCTCCTTCCCTGGCCAAACTGGTGGTTCCCTAAGCAAAAACACCTCCATGCACCTGCAGACTCACTCATGATAAATTCATATCTTGCACTGTCATGGACAAGTTCATGGGTGTCATTTTCTAATGACACTATTTGGTAACTACCTATTGTTGGTATGAGAAATGCCTACATGTGAAAACCCAGTAGAAAGTAAGAGAAGTGTTTGTCTAATCAACTGCAGCATGTTTAGGACATTACATAACCACCACACTATGTTGCTAGAGGATATTTTTACTATTTTGTAGCTTAGACATTTTTATAACTATTTCTTAAGAGTTCAGCAGATGACAGTGGCATATCCTGATTGTTGTCATTATCAGACACAGAAATATTTTTGCTAAAAAATGCTGGAAAATATGTTTGTAAGTTCATATAAAGATGACATTAAACTATTTAAAAGGGCAAAAAGCTTTCTTCTTCACTGGGTTTTTTTGTGGTTTATAATGGGAGCACTGGCTGGATCTTTCCATCTGCTGTGCTGGCTGTTTCTGCAGATGGTCATAATCTGTACATATGGCATGTGCATATATAAAATGAAATCAGGGTTGTCTTGGTGTAAAAGCAGGCACACAACAGGAGCTTGGGTGCCAAACACAACAGTGTTGGTGAAGGAGATAATTTAGAGCAATTTCATTTTCTATGGGATATTTACATGGAATTAGGGAAAGTATTTCCTCTTCACTGGAAAAGAAGTTAAAAAAAAAAATCACTCAGCTCTTTTATGTTAAAATTTGGGCCTGCAATTTATTTGGAGTCAGGTGTTGGCTTCAGCTGTGCCTTGAATTTGTGTTAGGCTTTGGGTTAAATGAGGACAACACCAAACTCTCATAAACCTCAGTCAGCCTGGTTTTGGAGTCCCTGCTTCTAACTCAGAGCTGGAGGGGGATTTTCTTATTAGAAAATGGCCTTCCAGTAAGCATATAATAAAATAGAAATCCTCACAAATTAAATGGTCTTTAGATCTGAAGTTTGTGTTTAAGTCAATCTCACTACCATTAAATATTCACTGAAACTTACAATAATCAAAGTGGCAAAAGCCCTTGTCATCAAAAGTAGAACTTTCTGGTGAAGAACTTGCTCACCAGGCAGTTCAGCTTTTCTGCACCTGTGGTGCCAGTTAGCAGAAATTTCCTGTGGAATATTGCCCCATGAACCAAGTTTTTAGAATTGCTTTTATAAAATGTTAAACTTCTCATAGACATTTTGGAAAGTTAGGAAAGGTACTGGATTATTTATGTGATGTGCAGAAAACTCTAAAAGCAGCTCACAATTGCACTTACTTAAAAACATTTAGCAACAAGTGACTGAAAGAAGAAGTCATTGGAAAAACAAGACATGAAGAATTTATCAAATATGTGATCAAATGTATTTTTACCATTTTCTCTACCTTTACTGACATTCTCTGTATTACAGTTTATTTGCAACATTTGCTCATTCATCAGACAAGCCAATTGTCAGCACAGATAAAGTCATGACTTTTACTCCTTTTTTCCTCCTTTCTTAACATCTATTCCACTGTTTCTTTACAAACCTTCCTACCTTTCTTGTACTAGGAAAAAGCTTCACAGTGAAAGGCTTCAGCTACAAGGCTAGAAAATGAAAAAATAGTGACTTTAAAAGGGTTGCTGCCACTCTAATACAACTTTATAAAGTGCTTTTTCTTTTTTTCTCATTACAGGTTTGTTTTGTGAATTTAGATGCCAACAGAGATGATTGCAGCGATGAGCAAGTGAAACAGGTAACTGTTTATGTCTTAAAAACAGGCACAATGGATCTATTCAGGCCTACCAGGGCTCTCTAGTAAAAATAAAGATTAAAATTCTATGAGCAAATCAAAGCCAACCCTAGATTTTTAAGTGCTACAGAGAGCAATGCATAAGGAATCTGAAATTGTCTCAGCACTGGACTATGTTACATATCATTTCTTATTCCCATCCCAGAAATTTGTAATGAATCATTGCAGTCTGAATTCACAGTACTTATATGAGTAGATTTCTTGCCTTTATGAGAGAATGTTCACATGCATCCATTTTCTTTTAATTTGGCATAATACTACATGAAAAGAGTTTCTGGTGTCCAGCTCTGGCACCAGTTTGTGATTTCTTTCTCTGTCCTACAGCCAAAAAGCCCCTGAAAATCTTCCACTCATCTAGGTCTTGTTCAGCTGAGCTGTCTTACTCAGTCAGACTCCACAGAGGTAGATTATGTACTCTTGAGGAGAGGGTCTAGATAGAACAGAACTAAATGTGTGTGTGATCTGTTTAACTGAAATTTACAAGAGTAGGAAAAAATAAATTTTTTAAAAGCAGTAAAAAACTCTGGTTCTTTTATAAGCACTGAGACAAACTACATCATGATATGATATGATATGATATTTAAAACACATACCATTCCAGAATAAAAACCAATAAATCTGCAGATGTCACATTTTAAAGAAAGGGCCTGGTGTCACTTTTGTGCTTACATCTTCCTTTATCAGTTCTTTTTATCATCCTGGCTCAGTGCACACCAATAGAGAAGCAATATGTAGTGAGTGAACTCAGGTGGGATCTCCTGGCAGTACCCAGGGAGTTCCTTGGTTAAACCTTTACAGTTCATTTGCTGGAAACACTTCTAACTCATAGAACAACCAGTGCTGGAGCCTTGATGCCTCCTGCAAGTCATTTGTTAGCAGGAACAGTTTTTCTGTGCTGTGTTCTGCATCCTGGATCTGTGAAAATTCAGTTGTCAAAAATAAATATGGCATCTTGCAGCAAAATGATTTTTCTGTTGAATCAGCGAGTTAACTGTGCAGAACAGCTTGAGAGGTTTTACTTTACTGAAGCCACAGAAGCACTGGTTGTTTTCTAAAATGTGGTGGTTTTATTGCTGTTTACAGTGTTTGTTGAGGAACAAAAGCTGTGAGAGGAAATAAAAAAAGTTTCTCCCTCAGTCTTAGAATTAGACATCTGTTCTCAGTTTTCAGTGTAGGTAATAAAAATCCCCTGCTAGCACAGGTACTATGCATTCTTTTCCAAGAGGAAACTCCCTCATCCCCATTTCTTAGTGTAATAAGCAGGTTTTGTAAATTAGCATTGAGTGGCATGAATTTTATGCAATACACTGGTGTGGTGAAAGCATTTCTGAGAAGACTTCTGAAGATGTTAGCACAGCTGTTGTGCATATGAAATAAGTATTTACTAGCAGGTACTTGATTTACTAATAGATACTGTTAGGATTTTGTATCACTGATGGAACTTTTGGAATGGGTTAAATTGGAGGGTTTTGTGTAAAATAATTGTCCTTTCAGACTTCTTTTCTTTTTTTCTGAAGAAAAGGTAAAGAAGTGAAGTAAAAGATATATAAAATGCCATCATTTCCTACCTTAGAAATCTGATAAAATGGGGCTATTTAGGCAGAAAAACAGAGATACTTCAGGAAGTGTCTGTGATAACAGAAAGGTTATAATTTTAAAGAAAAAAATAAATGATGAGAACTTTTTTATGCTACAGTGAAACATCAAACTGAATTGAAGCACTGAATTCAGTTATGTCACATAAAAATACTTAGTCTCATCTGAAGATCATTCCCCTGAAAAGTGAACTGTTTCCCACTATTGATTTTGCTTTTCTAAGCCAGAATGGTTTATTATATCTAATTCAATCCAAGGAGAACTAACAGTACTGCAGGCTTAATATTTTCAGGATGAAAAGGAAAAAAAAAATTAAGTATTGTTGCCTTGGTTAGTAACTAAAGCAGATGGCTGGGTGCCCAAATCTGCACTCCCTGAAGGGCTTTGCCGCACATTCTGCACTGACACGTGGGCCATGGTGGTGCAGCAAATGGAGGTGGTGTTTACTCTGCTCCTGCTCTGAGGGGTCAGCCTTGGTTCTCTGCTCACAGAACAAGGACACCAAGGTCCTTGGCAGAGAGAACTGCACCCTCAGAGCAGGTGTTGCCTTTTTGGCCTGGCCTTCATGCACAGAGGAGCACAAATGTCCCCTGCACGTGCTGGGGGCAATTCAGATCTCCTGTATAGCATCACTGATGCTGTGACTGTTCCTGCTTTTGCCTCTAATACATAACACATAGGGAGTGACTGTATCATTACAAATGGAAGGTCATGAAGGTATGCAGTGTAACAGCAAAGAAAGGCGCATTTCATCTATCTCAAATATTTTTGCTGTTCCACGTTTATCATTGCATCAGTTTGGTTGGCAATTTCCAGGTAACTTCCTCTGGTTTATTGCTAGTCATATGTGTGGAGGAAAACAAGATTTGCCCTGTTCTCATTACCATGCCTACTGAAGCTTTTGTGTTTCAGACCATGAGAGAGACACTTTTCACAGTCTAAGGAACTCACGTGTAACAGGAACTATTAAGATGCACCAAACCAATCGAGCTGTTTACCATGTGACAATGTGAGGGATGGCAGATTGTCATGCTGGACACTTGAGGAAAAGTTTATACAATCATCCTTGTCTTGTCTGGTGTCTCAAAAGAAGAATGCCCATTTTAATGCTGCCAGTTCTATTCTTCATCTACTTGAAGCTCACCAAGTGAGCTTTCTAAAAGGATTCCTCTAAGTGATATTTTATTTTAATATTTTTAACTGTGCAACTCAGACCTCATTACCTGAGAACAAACTCTGTTTCCTTCTACAGAAGCTGATCAGTGTCTCACCCAGCCTCCCCAAGCTGATCAGTTCGATGAACGTACAGCCACCAAAGGAAAATGAAATTGTCCTGCTCAGTGGATTGACAGCAGGAAACCTCCAGGCCGATTATGAGGTTCCCCAGGTAGGAGCCAAACTCAGCTTTAAGATCACATCACGCCTGTGAAGGGTGGAATTTAGAAAATGGGAAAAAGGAACTTGAAAGCAAAGACCTGAGATCAGTGTGAGATGAGTGGAAGTTTGTGAACATACAAACAGCCTCTGTCAGACAGATTTAAGTGTGGTGCACGGCAGGGGGACACACCAAATACACAAAGATAGCTGAGAGATCCTGCAGATCTGGGTTGCAGCTGCTAATGCTTTAAGCCACGTTAGCACTTGATCCTTCAGGGGAGGCAGGCACTGCTGGCAGAGATGACTGATTTGTAAGGCCAGATTTCAAGGGCAGCAGAGAGGGAAAGAGGTGATACTTCTGTGCATAGAGCTGGGCCAGGGCACCGGCCTTTCCAGTGGCCTTGCCACTTCCCACTTTCATTCCCAATCCATCTTCACCTCTCAGCTTCATTAAAACTGCAGAGTTACCCTGGAGTACAAAACTCTCAATCAAAATAAATGTGAACAGGTATTGCCAGGTTTGTCTGCCGCAGAAAAGAAAATAAGGGAACTTTGTTTCACTGAAATTACCTTGTGTACAAAAGCCTTCCTGAAGCAGACCCTGTGACAGCTGTATTTCAAAGAGCACTGAATTTTATAGTTTACCAATAAGCTGATCATTAAAGAGAGCAGTTACCTGGTTATTGAGCTTTCTTGCCACTCATGACTAATGGCTGAGTTTAGAAATGTTTAACAAATACAGGCACAAGGCTGTGGTGGGAGCAATGGAGCTCCAAACCCCACATCCCAAGATGTTGCAATCCACACAGGGGTGGTCTGAGGCCCAAACAAGGTAACTGAAATACCCAAGTTACCCCTGTCTCCACAAGCCTAGAGACACTGAGACAGGCAGCCCTCTCACAGAGAGTGGAGTCAAGAGGCAAAGAGGAACTAAATAAATGTCTGTCGAGTAAAGCTTTGCATTGAGACTGGATGAGATTTATTGGCCAAATATGCCACAGTCATCCTATTGCTTGGCTTTCAGAGAAATTCATTTGTAAGGTGACTGGCAGAGTTTTGTAAAAGGATTTTTATGCTACTCCCCCTCAAGCCGTTTTCACAAGTACAACCCCACAAAATGTGGACTGGGGAAAAAGCAAGGGAATGTCTGATCTAAAGCTGCATCTCTTTTTCATAGCATTTTTCACAATACCGTGCATGCTCAAGCCTGATTCAATTTCATAGCAGCTATCTAATTTATCTTTTCTGTTTTAACACACTAAGTTATCTGGTTTTCTTTTCAGACACATTTTTTAGGTGGAAAGGAAGAGCAAGCTAATGAACATGTTAATCTAGCGTAACACTCATCCCACTCTCTTTATTAGTAGATGATTGGTTTGCATTCACAGTCAAAAGGTCCAGGATGGGGTCACCTTCCTATGTTAGCTACTGTGCAAATGCCCACAGGGTCCAGGGCATCTTTTGCACAGCCTAAAACTTCTGCCTCAATCCAGTCCAAAGTTGGTGCCACCCAAGCTGGCTCTTTCCTGGGAGCCTGAGTTCAAAGCATGACAAGCTGTAGAAGCTTGGCTTTGGTTCAGGATCCATCCATACAACAAGCATGGTCCCATGCAGAGACATTGACTCAGCTCTGTTGTATAAATGTCCAACTGTTTTCATATCAGTAAAATGAGGACAACAAGAGTTCCTTCCTCTCAGTTTCTGTCCAGCATTCAACTTAATTGTACAGCTTCTCTAGAGAAGGCAGTTTTATATAAAGGCTGAACACATTGTGCACTGGATCCCCATTTCCAGTGGGAGGTTGTATTGGCCTGAAATAATGGGGCTTTGGATAAAGAGGGAGAGCAGCAAAGAAACAAAATAAAACACTATTTAAAAATGGTCTGTTGGAACATCTAAAGGTGACCTGCTCTTCACAGAATTATCAGGTCAGTATTTACAGGGCTGTCTTCAAACAAGCACTGCAACAGAAGTGACCTTGAAAAGGATTTCATGCCCACAAACAATTCCCTCCAGAGAGGTAATACAGGTAGTGTGAGGTCATTAATAACAGCATGTCAGATGACTAACATCAAATAATTATCTGTCATTAAAACAACAAGTTGATTGAAAACAAACAATCCCCTGTGATACAGCTGGGTTCTCTACTAAAACACTTGTATAGCAAAAGCTGTCAGTCCAAGGAATCTTATTTTGGCATACGTGTAACTGCACACTGTTACTAACATCAAAATCACAAATCGTATGGCATCTGTGCAACAGAACATTCCCGAGATATTTATAGAGAGGGAAGCTTAAAATAAGTGTTATTTTTAATTGAATAACTGAGATTCTTTTCCCCTCTAGTGTCCTTGGCTGGCAGATGTCTGCTTGGTTCAGTGTGCGAGGGGGGACAGGAGGAACAGCGCAAGCTGCATCATTTTTGAAATAAACAAGTTTCTGATTGGACTTGAGCTCGTTCAGGAGAGGCAGCTGCAGACTGAAACTCGTGTCCTAAAGCCTGAGGATGACACAAACTGCTCTGTGTCCTCAATAGAAGAAGATTTCCTCACAGCCTCTGAGCACCTCGAGGATGACAACGAGGCTGATGAATATAAAGCTGGTAAAAGCAGGGGGACTGAGCATAATTGTGCTGTTGCTCATACTGCAAAACAGCTATAGCAATGCTCACAGAAATTGCACTTGATGTTAATTCATGCATATGTAATTTAGAAAATGGACAGCCATTCATGTTTTTTAAGCTTTGTTCAAAGACAAGGTACATGCCTGTGCAGTACTTTTACAGAGCAGTAATGGACTACAAAGTTGTACAGCTCATTTCTTTTAGAAGTCACAAGTTAGTCTCCAAAAACTAATTTTTAATTTTTCTCAACAGGTCATGAAAAATTAAATGTTTCAGAAGCATCTTCAGATGTCAAAAAAAGTAAAGGAAAGGGATTTGAAAACATTCACTATAGAAAAGCCAGGTTGCCATTCATTCTTGAAGGGAACTGCATTAATAAAGATAATGCAGCTGCTCAGGTCTCTGAAACTGTGAATGTTGTGGCTGAAGATGGCATCTCACAACCTCAAGCTAAGTCAGACCAGGAAATACTGTGGCAGAAGGAATTAGCTGAAAAAGGTACTTCACCATTTAGTACTACTAATTTGACTAGCGGCAGTGAAGACTCAGCAGTTGTGTTAGAAGATGTATCTGTAACCAAAATGGCCAAAGAGGAGCCTCGGGGTGACCCCACAGCAAAACACAGCAGCAAGGCAGATGGGGAAGATTGTGCAGGGATCAGGAAAACTGATCCTCCCTCCCAGAATGAGCAGGCGACCACAGGGCAGTACGCCACAAATTTAGCAGAATCTGTTCTGCAGGATGCATTCATTAGACTGTCACAGTCTCGACCCAGTTTCAGTGAGGAGGCTGCAGTCAGCATCTCTGTGGGAAGCTCCTGTAAGTCAAAAGATGCATCTGCTTCCCGATCGTGGAATGAACTCCCAAAGATTGTCATAGTGCAAAGTCCAGACAGCTCTGAGAATGTACCTGACTGGCCAGGGTCTGCCTTCCCCAGCCTGAGCCACTGGGCTGAGGAAGAAAGCTCTGCTGAAGTTTCAGATTACTTTGAGGAAGAACACTCAAATGGACAAGACCAAAGTGCACTGGAAGTGGCTCTGGCTTGTGCAGCCACTGTCATTGGAACCATTTCCAGTCCCCAGGCTGCAGAAAAGTTCCGCCGGGAGCAGGAAGCTGCAGACTCGAGAAGTGGAGTGGCTGCTGATGAGGAGGTGCACGCAGCACCCTCACAGCTCCTCGACTGCACTGGCACGGAATATTCATTCCCGTCTGCACTCTGTGGCATGACTCAAGTGGCAAGTGCTGTAGCCATCTGTGGCCTGGGGGACACAAAGGAGGACAAGTACCCTGCAACTTCCAGTGGACTTCTGTCTGCTGCTCAGGCCTCTGCAGCCATCACCCTGCATTGCAGCTTAGCTGTAGGAAGCAGCATGGAGAAGCTGAATGAGAGCATTGCCGAAGCGCTTCTCAAAGAGGCATCCGTAATTCTGACAAAACCCAACACATACAAAAATGTAGGGCATTTTATGGAATCCATGAACAGGAAAATTATTGAAACAGCAGCAAGACCACGTATTCCACGTGCTGATGGAGTAATCAGGGATGAACTTGCACAAAACTTATCCAATATTATTCTACGACATGCTATGGAAGAGGTTAGGAAGCAGAAACAGCTACAAGCCCATTTAGAGGATGGCTCAAGTACACAAGACATTTTCACAGAGACTGCAAACGAGTTACTTTTTAATATAATATATTTCACTTGCAAGAAGATGAATGACATAAGGCAACTTGAAGAGTGTTCTCCTCTCTTTTCCGAAGGCTCAAAAGCAGAGAAAGTAACAAGAGCAGAAGGATGGCCAACACTGGTAACAGCCTGTGAAACTTCACACAGCCCCCTTGATCACTCTGCTGCTCAGCCATTTGGTACATCCTACAGCACCAGTACTAGCAAAGATCTTGAAAAGGTCACAAGCACTTGCAAGAGTGATATCAAAGACGTAAATAGCAATGAAGTTTCCGCACTGAATTCAGAACCAAGTGGAGATACAGGGCACAACATACTTGGTGCAAAAACATCTCCCAAGAAGAGATACCTGAAAAGAACCGCACGTGAATGTTACAAATCCCCAAATCAGAGTAACAATCAGCATCAGAAGAAAGACTACAGATCATTTTCAGACAGAGAAAATACTCTTGCAAGCAGTGAATGCAGGCACGGTGTTCAAGAACAGCTGTCTTCCAGTGCCACCATAAATACAGAAAACCAAGCCAAGATTAAGTGTGATTCTGTGCTAAATAATGATGTTCAGCTTAGCTTGTCTTTGTTAGGAAACCATGTGTTGCTTCCTTCTCAGCCTGTGCTACAGGTGAAAAATTCAAGGGACAAATATTGTATAACAGACTTTGCGGAAGAATTGGCAGAAACAGTTGTCTCTATGGCAACAGAAATAGCTGCCATTTGTCTAGAAAATTCAAATGGCAAGCAACCCTGGTTCTGTGCGTGGAAGAGAGGCAATGAATATCTGGTGACCCAGAGTTTATCATGCAGAACCATGAAAAGGAAGAAGGAAACCCATACCAACGGTTCTGTGGTTCGGAAGCACAGGGCACCTCGGCTCAGTGAGATCAAAAGAAAAACAGATGAGCATCCTGAGCTAAAGGAAAAATTGATGAATCGGGTAGTAGATGAATCTATAAACCTTGAGGATACACCAGATTCAGTCAATCTCTTTGCAAATGAAGTGGCTGCCAAGATCATGAACCTCACTGAACTCTCCATGGTTGATAGCATCTGGCAAGGTCCAAACCACCCCAGGAACAGACTGCACTGTGAAAGGTGGAGCCGAGCCAAGGCCTCAAGCTGTGAGAGCATACCAGAGGAGGACTCCGATTCCAAAGCCTCTTTCAACACCCTAGGCCTCATGAACAGCTTTGGTCACTCTCTGAGCCAGACAAGTTCTGTCTCAAAGCAGTCTAGTTGTGAAAGCATTACAGATGAATTTTCAAGATTTATGGTGAACCAGATGGAAAACGAAGGAAGAGGTTTTGACTTATTACTGGATTATTATGCAGGAAAAAATGCAAACAATATCTTAACTTCTGCCTTGCAACAGGTAGCCAAGAAAAATGGCCATCTTAACGTAAGACCAAGTTGCCCATCCAAACAGTCCAGCACAGAAAGTATAACAGAAGAGTTTTATAGGTATATGCTAAGAGAAATCGAAAAGGAAAATAAAGACAATGCATCATGCTCTCGGAATTCAAAGGACTGGTGTGGCAGTTTGCTGGCGCCCTCTCTGCGGTCACCTTTCTGCTTCAGGCAGTCATCAATGCCCGACAGTCGATCCTCAGGCTCCAGGCTCACAGTGAATGTCCCAATTAAAGCAAATTCCTTGGATGGGTTCGCCCACCACCGCCAAGATTCCCTAAGTGTCCAGCCCGTCAGTACCGTGGCTTCTGCAGGGCTCTGCAAGTCTGACTCGTGCCTGTACCAGAGAGGCAAGACTGACCAGATCACAGACATGCTGATCCACGAGACCTGGGCCAGCTCCATCGAGTCCCTGATGCGCAAGAACAAAATCATCGCAGATGAGGCAGAGGCTACAGAAGCAGACCAGTTTTACAGTGATTCTCCACCACATGTGGAACAGTATGCAAAAAGACTGGCTGCAAATATTGTTGAAAGTGGTAAAAGTTTGATTGTTGTCCAGCAGGATTCCTTTGATTATACGAGCCGAGAACACGTGGAAAGCAAACATCCCCAAAGCACAACCCAGATACAGCCCAAACCCAAAACGGAGGAGGTAAATTTGGATGAGAAAAAAGAGCATGTGAAGAGCCTTGGAAGCCTCCCTGCAGGACAGCTCAGGGAAGTGCCTTTAATTCAGATAGAAACTGATCAACGAGATGAGCCAGATAAAGACTCAGAGTCCTTAACTTCATGTGGCCCATCTGGAAAGAGGCATCAGAGCAAAGAAAAGCCTCCAGAAGCTTTAGATGGGAAACACATGGTTTCCAGTTCCCCAGTAAGTAGGTAAGTGACAAAACAGCAAATCAGCACATTGCTTTGGTCTTTGGTTTATTTTCCAGTAAAAGTTATTTTGATAAAGGAAAAAGATAAGAGTGGTACTTGTAAAGAAATAAGCAGGATAAGTTTTGACTACAAGTTTCTTTTGGCATAAAATCACCCAATCATGTGTCACAGTGACACTTTCTGGAGAAAACTTATATTGACTATGACATTATGGTATTAAGATTTAAATCTAATACTGCACAGACAAGCTCTCTTTCTACAGACATTTATGTCTCCTATAAGGCAGGAAAGACGGACCAAGTTTAAACTTTTATTTAGCGCAGACTGGTATCTGAACTAAAAAACAGATAAATAAAAATCAGTGCTAGTGTATAACAGACAGTTCTCTGCTATGCTTCTTGCAAGTAACATTTTGTGTACTTGGAAACAAGAGCAGACTTCTTGAGAGCTTGAGGTTTAACTTTGTGTTTGCAGCCTGGAGTTACAAGTAGTAAAAATTCTTTAGTGAAGGAAAAATAAGAATAAAAGTAGCCCTCACCTCTTAGTTCAAGACTTCTCTGGTAGAATTTAGATAGGGAAAAGAGCATTTTATTTTAATGTCCTTTCATGGAGTTTACATCACAGCTTACCACCCTCTCCTTACAGCTGTACTCCTTTTGTAAGGAAATCTGCAGCGTGCTTTTGTTGAGGTAAAGTGTGAGCCATCATGAGAGTGCAGTGCAAATGCAGAGTATTGCTGTGGGTGCTCTGAGGTGAAGGGAATGCTCTCTCTCAAGGTGTTGTCTCTTTATCACAGTACTTCATTGCATCTGTTCCTTTAGCGGTCTCTAAACTGCCAGTCTTGGAGCACTGCAGCACCTCATTATCTCAGAGTGGCAGAAAAAGTGCAGGTGCTGGTGTTAGAAACCATTTTGTAGCTCATTTTATTCTAGGCGGGGCTGTATTTCAGCATTTGACAAAGCTCTGCTTGAAATGAGAAAGCAGATAGATTGTAAGCACTTCCCTGTGTACGGCAGCAATTGGGTGGATAATTACCGTGGTGTCACTGGTCTTTCATACTGACTCCTGCACTAACCTTCCTCCTCCTTAAAATGCAACATGCTTTTAGTAAGATAAATTTAGAAATCCACCTATTTGGAATCTTGACTGCTTGAAAATGAAGTTATTTTTACACTTTATGAGCCCTTTCATCTTTTCCTCTGCCTCTGAAGCAGAGTTCTCAACATGGCTATGACATGGTTAAAGCAATAGGATTGGTAGGGCAGAATTGCTAAGCAGAGGCTACATCTGCCTGAGCATCTTGGCTCAGCAATCTGTGCAGTTCTGGTTCAACTTGCCTCCATTTCTGTCCATTGGCCTCATTTGCAGCATGAAATGCAGAGTTCTTCCAAAGCAATCTCAAATAGAAGCTGCCCAAGTGCTCTCCAGATGTGCTCCTATCCTTGCTGGGAAGGCAAAGCCTCCAGTGATTCTTCACACAGATCTGAACTATTTGTGGCATGGCTGTCTGGACTTAGTCTAGGCTGAAGTGAAAACCTAAAAATATATATAATGTAGCTATAAAGGCATTAGTAGAAATTGCTCTGATCCACTCCTACTGCATGAAATTACTTGCTAGTTCAGATACAGGCACATAGGACTCCAGGCAAAATGTCAAGCAGAAAGAGTCAATTAGGGAAAAAAAAAAGCCATGAAGACCTTCAGCAATGAAAAAAAGCTGTTTCTTGCATGTAGGCAGTGCAATAGAGCCACAGTTACACAGAAACTGTTCCAAGTGACTGTTCACAAGTGGGGAACTGTCAGTTCAAAGCATCACTGGTGTGAGATGTAATTGCATAATGAATCAAACAAAACCCAAAATGCCAAGAAACATCACCCACACAAATCTCTTGTGTTCTGGACCAGGTATCAGGAGCTGCCTGTCCTGTGCTACAAAGCTGAGTGACACCCCTGCCCTGTGGCCTGGCTGCTCAGAGAGGGCAGGGGCAGAGCCCTGGGCACAAGGCTGGGGGTGGCAGGCTCGGGGGTTTGACAGAGCTGACTGCCAGGGGAGCAGAGCCCCAGGCAGGCAATTCCCATTCTCCCTGCTCAGGCTGCTTCTCTGTCATCCAGCATTAGTGCAGCAACCTCTGAGAGTGAGAGCTTGGCAAAAAGAGATACCCACAATGATACTGTATCAGTATATGCCTAATCAAGGTGATTACTCAGGAGCAGTAGATTTCTGGTGTGACCTTCTGCTTTACCTGAAAGCAGATGCCTTAACCACAGCTTCAGATAAAGGTCTGAAGGCAAGAACTTCTCTAGAGAGATCCTGCAGAGGGTTATCAGTGTTGAACATAACATAACATTGCTTTAATCCCTAAATTGCAAATGCAGACTATCCAGTGAATATAACAAAACTACAGTTTTGCTTTACTTGTTATTCTGGCACTACAGTGATATAATTATTGGAGGGACTGATTGTTTTTCTTTGAATCAAAAGCCCAGCTTAGCTGTAAAAACTGAGGAAAAATACAGTTTCTTTTTTTGTTTCTGTGTTTGTTGGGAGCATGTGTACATATATATTGCATAGACACATGTGTGACATGTCAAGTGTGCAGAATTAAAGCATTTTTCCCTTAACCCTGTACTTTCTAAACTCAGTCTGGGCTACATCTTCAATCTGGTTTCTGACTGTTGTAATATTTTGTCCTTCCTCAGCCTAAGCAGTGAAGATCCTAAGGACATGGCAGACTCAGAGTCATTACTGATTCACAACTCACAATACTTTCCTACTTTCACTTCTCTCAGATCTACAATTTTAATAAAGTAGAAAACCCTGTCAAGAACTTTATTCACCCATTGCACGACAGGGATTTAGCAGCAATATATATCTCCAAGAAATTCTGTCATTCTGCAGTAACATATACCACATATTTCAATCACTGATTGACTGAAGTGCATTAAGCAATAAACCTTTACAGTGATCAGGTTTTTTATACATGCTAAATCTTTCTGTGCAAGCTATGCATACTTAAATCTAGGGTTTGTGTTTATTTATAGCAGTCATAAGAAAGTCCTTTTTTAAGAGCATCTCAGGCCAGATGTTCTGCTGGACTCTATGTATAAATTATAAGCTTGTCCAATCTTCTGCATGTGTATAATTCTGCAGCTTGGTTGACATTAATGAGCAGCATTGCCTGAAGATTGGTGGCACCAGTTTGTTTGCCTGTATTACAATATCAATGTGCCTTCCCTATCGCCCTGCCAGCAGCAGCCCTCAGAGCAGATCGGATGCTGAAATCATCGGAGAGACCAAAACAGCTGAAGAATTTCCAGCCCATCTCAGCAGCAGTGAAGAGAGCACTGGCAGCTGGTCCCAGCTGGCCAACGATGAGGACAACCCTGATGACACCAGCAGCTACCTGCAGCTCAGCGAGCGCTCCCTGAGGTACCCAGCCCACGTTGTCTCTTCCCCTGCACCCTGTGCTCTGCCCACCAAGCCTACCCTGCATCAGCAGTGAGAGGCAACAGCTCGAGGTTTACTCAGAATACTGTAAAGAATGTCTAATGGCAGACTTTATCTCTTTATTTTTTAGTAAGGGAAAAAAATTACCCATGTTCTGATTCTCTCAGCCAGGTCTTTTTGCTATTGGTGAGTAGCTCGATTCAGACAAAGAAAAAAACCTTCTGGCATCACTAAAGTGTCTCAGTCCTACTGCAAAAAGGCCATTGTACAAGTTAATTTCTATAGTCTCTCTTTTAATTTATTTGCTGTTGTTTGCCTAATGTTTATCTTGGCACCTCCTTAGCCAAGATTGACAAAACTGCCATTCCCAGCAGAAATCCATGCACTGAGAACAAAGATTGAGCCCTGATCTGATTAGACTGGCACAGGGGTGCAAATTAATAGAAAATGACCACCTTTTCCCTGAGTAGACAAATTCAAGAACTCCTACTACTATGACCTAATTTTGTTCCAATTCAACTCATGACAAAAGTTTGAAAATGTTATTTAGTCCTTGGAGTTTATATAGAGTGGTGGTAGTTTGACTTCAGCCCTTTCATAGCATCAAATTGAGTAAGGTTTTTCCTTCACATGCTCTTAGACTATGTTTCAAAATATTATCAAGTAATTACATCTTTCTCTTAAGTATTAAGATGACAAGGAGGGAAGACATTATGGTAATGAAGCAGGGAAAAGAAAGAGTCTCTGTCAGAGAGCACTGTTGGCTGGCTGAAATGACTGAACAAAACATGGCTGTCAGTGCAGCTGAACATTCATCCTGTTATTACAGTGTCAACCTTTAACAAGTACTTGGTCTGAAGGAGCTGAAGTATTGTGCCTTTCAGCTCTGCACTGGAACAGAAATTGCTACAGCAAGTCTGAATGCACAGCATGCTGACAATGTCTCAGATTGTCTCAACACACTGATTAGGAAAGGAACTGTCTAATCAATCCCTCTAATGTAGGGGAAAATACTGTTAGTTGGTTTTTCAGTAAAAATTAAGTGGTTCACTGTGACTTGCCACACAGAATTTGTTCATGGTAATTGACTTGCAGCCAGCAAATTCACAACCTGTCCATGAGACTATCACAGTATCTGCATAAACATTCACTGTCACATTTATAATTATGTTATAAAGTGAACTGGTAATATTTTTTCCAAATATCCTCAAGTGTGCTACTTCATCCTTGTGAAGAAGCCAAAGAGAATACTTCTTTGTATTTGTGGTCCCAATGAACAATTGGCTTTAATTAAAATCTCAGTCTTTCAGAGTAGTCAGAAAAATGAGGGGCCATCCCTATACCTGTGGGTTCCATCAGACCCCAAACAGTATTTGGGGTATGATGCAACACACTGAAACTGCTGCTGGTTACCTGTGTGGACTCACCGTTCAGGTAAGTGTGTGATGGGCAGCCAGTGCCTTGCTCCTGAACTCCCCATGTTCACAGGGAGCTGGATCTTTGCAGGTTTCTTGCAGGACATCTCTGTACCTGCTAATCCTTCTTTTCAAGGACTCAGACTCCATTTTTGTTTGAGGCCAAGTGTTCATTGCATAAGCCATTCACAAGAAGACAGTCCACTTTTTTTCCCTGCAATTTACAGCATCACTTGATGCACCTGATACATGCTTGATCTACAACTATTTTAATAAAAGCCTCATTACTTTAAGCAGACTAGTGTGTTTTATTCAGGGAACCACTTGCTGAGCACAATTGATTTTATAGAACAGAGCTCCTCCCCACTTTGCTTTGTACAGAAATAATTTTTTAGAAGATGTATGGAGACATGTTCAGCACAGCTTGGCACTAATACTTAAACTTTTGCTTTGTCAGCAATGGCAACAGCAGTACAACTAGCAGTCTTGGCATTATGGACCTGGAAATTTATCAGGAGAACGTGCCATCTTCTCCTATGATTAAGTAAGTAGTCACTGAAGTGAGACTTGATGTTTAGTCCAATTTTAACTGCAAATCATTTACACCACCGAAACCGTGCCAAGCCCTGCTTTGCACCTGCTGCTGTGCCTGCCCATGGCTTCAGAAAAAAGCACATGCAGGTGTCTGTGCAGAGTGAGGGCACCAGACAATGAAAAATAACAGGAAAACCCAGTCAGGTGGATCTCTTGAGAACACAGATCCATCAACCACCCTGTCTAAAACACAGTTCTCTGTGCTATCACTTTTCTGTTCTTGAACCTTCTTCTCTGAATACTTCAGATATTATCAAAACTCTAGTGTAATACCAAGGAAAGTCAAGCAAATAAGGATCAATTAAAAACAATTTTTAAAAAACCCAATAGCATTCTTTCCAATAATAATAACAATAATAATTTGGCCCACAGTAATTTTACCTGTTGTTTCTGGGAGTGTTTCTACTGAACATGCAGTTCAGTTGTCAAGAGATGTGTGAGTGCATCCTGACTAAAGATCCTGGTACAACCTGCCAGCTGGTGAATGTCATTATGCAGCCAGGGCACACCCACTGCACAAACCTACACAAAGGACATCACATACTGAACGTGGCAACTTCTGAAGTCAGTGACATCAGAAATTTGTCACAGTAAAATACAGACATTGGAAATTCAGCATTTCCACCCAGGTTATGAGACTTGCTGTGTCTTACCATAATGTCATTTGCTTGTCATTTTGTGAACTCTAAAGATGCACAGATCCTGGTGAAATGTAACACATGACATAACTAATACAAGTACTTCATCCTGCTACAGAAAAATGCTGCAGTTCAGTTTTTCCTGATTCACAGATTAAATAATGAAATATATTCAGCATTTTATTGTTTCATCCTATGTAACCTTTTTCTTGCAGTTTTCTAGGTCTTGCATTGAGGGAGAAGTTTATTCATCATGAAGCAATGTTGTAGACTGTTCCTAAGTATGACTAATAAGCTTTGTTGTTGTTTGTTTCTAAGTGAATTAGTAGAAGAAAAGGTTTTCCTTAAAGAACAGACAGAAAACACTGAGGGTAAGTTGAACTATATAAATTAAAACATACAGTTTGAAGATAACACAAGCAATTGCACAGTAACTAGTGGGATTGTTTTTCCAGAAAGTACTTCTGAGCTTTCAGTGGGAACAGCCAACTGCCAAAAGGACCTCCTGGTGATAAACTTTGATCTGGAGCCAGAGTGCCCTGACGTGGAGCTGCGAGCCACCCTGCAGTGGATTGCTGCTTCTGAACTTGGAATTCCAACTATCTATTTTAAGAAATCTCAGGAAAACAGAATTGAAAAGGTAACGTTTACAGAATTGGGCATACTATTAATGTCTACATAACTGTAACAGTTATGATTTATTGAAGTTATTGAGCTTAAAAGCAGATGCAAAAACATCTTCATTACAGCAAGATGGCAACACTACTGTTTATGAGAGAAAGGAATGAGAGGACAGGTGTGTCAGAACTTAAAGGATGTGAAATATGTAGCAGATTGTCTATGGCATAAGAAAATGTCACCATGATACTTTGATGAATCTGTTCACCTTATCATATCAATGATACATTAAACACTAATGCCCAAGGCAGCATTAACAGAGTCCTTTATGTGGCTGCATTTGAAAGGCTGCACGTGGCTTAGATGGAGTTTAAGTGCAAAGGTTTGAAAAAATAAAAATAAAAAACATTTTTGTGTAGACATCACTTGTATAATGTTCACCTACTTGGTCATTATAATGTGAGACATGGTTTGGACTTCAGATTTTCAGTCCTTATGCTGGTTCTGCGTTGCCTGTAACACCCACTACAGCAGCCTGAGGTTGGTCTGGACTTGTGCCTGGCTGTTCATAAACTGCTCCAGCTGAGGGTGCAGCTTTTGAGAGCAGAAGTCTCTTTCCAGAGAGAGTGGAGAGACAGATGACTGAGAAACCTCCTGAGGTGTTAGCCCAAGCCAGAGCCAGGAGCAACACTGAAGTCCAAAATAGCCACAAGAAGTGCAAACTCTATTTCTGAATGATCAGCTGGGGCTCCTTTGTAGACCCCACCAAATACCAACCACAGCAACTCAGGAAAGACCTGAAAAGAGACCCATTTCCAAGATCAGCAAGAGAGCTTAAGCTTTAAGACTTAAAAACATGTTAGTGTTTAAGTCAATTAATGAAAAAAGTATTACAAATCAGTATTTTGGTCTCTTATGGGAAGATCATTTGGAGTAGCAGAGATATTGTTTGATTTTCTTGAGTACATGCATTTGGGAATCATAAACATAATTTAAAATGCATTCAACAGCAACAGTCCAAATTGCATCTAATTAAAGAAACAGCTGTCAGCTTTACCCATGTGCTTTGGCAAACAGTTAATTCAATTGCAAAAATACACTAGAGAATAATGAAGCACATCCTGCCTACAACAGCATTCTTGGAAATCACGTGCCTATTAAATATCATTAAAATATATATTAAAAGTTTAGGCTGCAGTATGTTAATAGCAAATAGCTACACTAACAAGAGAAACAATCTTTTCTTTTGTGCTCTAAAACTAAAAACAGAAGGAGCAAACTAATTACTGTGCAATTCAAAAAATTGAAAAGTTTTGATTTTCATTTATGTGCTTCAGAAGAAAAAGGGACCAGATGGATGACCCTGTGTACCAAGTGGACAAAACTCAGGATTTTTTTTACAGCTGCTTAAGAACATATATTTAACCTCTGGTTTCTCAAGAAATTAAAAAAAAACCCCAAATACAGATACTGCCTATGTTTAAAACACACCTGTGATAAATGTCTTCATGTGACAAAATTTCACACAGAGTTCCCTCTCACCAGTACTATTTGAATATTTAAAATACTGTGGCATATATATATGGAAGTACAGAAAATTAAACATAAAGTAAAATATAGCTATTGGTAATGTAAAAATATTTTTTAAAGATGGATAATCTCACTTCCATTATTTTGACAATGAGTTGTCGATAACATGGCAAATAGTGATCCTTGATCAGACTGACTTTGTCTGGTTTTACTTTCATTGCAATAAATAAATAATTGACAGAAGCAGTCAATTTATAAAATGTCATGAGAGCCCATCAGTCTTTGGGGAGCTATGGAACTAGAGAAATTAAGTTTTTATCAATAGCAAGAACGTTGATGTTGCTGTGCACTGAATGGTGCCCACTCCCTCAAACAGCTGTACATTTACAAAGGGTAGGCTGACAAGAGTTTGTGTCTATGCATTCCATCAAACCTTAGAAAATGTTCACCAAATCTCAAGTGTATTTCATGGTGTTGTTTTTATTTAGTTTCTAGATGTGGTGCAGTTGGTGCAGAGGAAGTCCTGGAAGGTGGGGGATATCTTCCAAGCCGTGGTGCAGTACTGCAAGCTCAGCGAGGAGGGCAGAGAGAGCACACCCAGCCTGTTTGACTGGCTGCTTGAGCTGGGCTAACAAAGCTCCTGGTTCAGCTCTCCTGTTTTATTCCAGTTTAAATAAGCAGTGGTTTGTGTAATGCTCTGATTTCTGAACATCACTGAATAAAATGTGCAAAATGTACAAACTCTACATGAACAGCACAAGTCCGTGCCACAACTGACCCAGGAGCGAAGTGGATCTGAATTTATTGTGTCTGTGTCATGAGGGACTCTTGAGATGTTGTGCTGTAGGATGCACTGTACTATGAGGGGATGGATTTTTAGCCTCCTGAATTAATCAACTACACAGTAAAGACTTAATTATCTAATATATTCAATTTTCATCAATTTAATTAAATCAGTCAGGTAAAATGGGATAGTAGCCTACCATTCAGTTTTAAAACAACACTGATATTTGTACAGTTTAACTGTTAGAAGCAGAGTGTGTTTCAGAATGCCTGGAGGCACCCTTGTCCCTAGATAATATTTATGGGTTTCTGAAATCCCCATAATCTGCTAAGGGGTAAAAAAGCTTTTGAACACTTAGCACCTTTGCAGTGAGACAACACAATAAAAAGCTGCTGAAAACACATTTTAGTTTCTTCCCATGTGTTTATTTCTCTTCCATAGCTATTCCTGACTCCTGCAACCTTCCCAAAGAAATAAAATCCAGTCTCCTAGTTCCTATCCTTAAAAGACTGATTCCCTGGGAAGCAGTGCAGTTCAGTACAGCTACACATGGTAGATCCTGCACACAGCTCTGTGAGCCAGGGCAGCAGCCCTGTCCTGCCCCAGCCCTGCGACCTCGGGCGAGTCATTTCACCTCTGTGCCTCAGTGTCCCTGCCTGGTAAAAGGGAATCATGATAGTACAGCTGTTACCTAAAGTGCTGCTGTTGAAAGCACTATGTAACATTTTACATATCAATTCAAAGCAGTGAAAAAAAGAACTATTTTAATTTAGTGTAATTGAATAAATTGTTAATGAGGTGAAGAAATGCAGATCTTAAAAGAGCACCATCTTGTCCTAAAATTCTCAAGGTTAATTTTTGTAACTTAGAAAAAAGCAAAATGTTTGTTAAAATTTCAGCAGACATATGTGTTCATTTTGAAGATAACTGTTTGGACTATGTGTGAGAGTTCACATTCCTATAACATTTCTATAATTGTTTGATAAGATATATTCTGCTATTGTCCTGTTGAGATGATCTGTTGATATCATGTACTTAGTAATACATTCTCTCAACTCTGCCAAAGAGACTGGGTGTGAATTTAAATGTAAACATGACTTACAACATCACAGCTCTTTTGCAATTTGTTTTTTGAAAATACTTTTCATCTCTCTTACTCAAATAGTGGAATAGAATACCTGCCTGCTTTTCCCAAAAAACTATTTAAGAGAAGTTTTATTTTCCATATAACAGTATATGCTTCTGTAATATTCCTTGAAAAAAAAAAAACCTATCCTTTTGCACTAAATATTTTTGAAAATTTTGAAGTAGTTTTAAATAATTTATGAAAAAGAGCCATATTCTCAGTTTTATCTTTAAAACCATTACAAAACTTGCATGATTGCATCACTCATTTGTTACAAAATACAAATTGTTAGTGAATCAAAATCTAATGAGGAACATTAAATAACATGAGTAATTCTCAATCTACTCTGCAGTATAAACAGAACAGGAGAGGTCGCTTTACAGTCAAAAGAAAAGTGAATTCATTGCAAACACTGAACATAACTGGAGTCACTGGGCCAGCCCCTGAGAACTACTGAGCATCTGTAACTCCCACTAACATGAGTGGCAACTCTGAATGCTCAGCATTTCTGAGGCTGAGAGCTAATGAAAAGCACCAAGAATTATAAAGTGCTTTGTTTGAGTTAATGAATGGGAAAGTGTATTTAGTTTTAAACCAAATACAGTTAGTTGTCAGTATACAATTTTTTGTTGTGATAGAATAAATGTTTACAAAGCACAAATATCATGACAGAGTTGTAACAGTGTGATGCAGTTTCTCTGTACAGTAGTTCTTAATGTTGCAATTAATTCAGAAATAAATTTATGTTATAATGTGTGTCCTCTTTGCCTTCCTAAAATGTTCACAAATGAGCTATGGATTTTTTTGACCTATTAAATACTTGCCTGCCATCCCTGGAGCTTCTCAATGACAAATCTGATCCATGGCTCTGACCAAAACAAGGCAGAGCAAGGTCCAGGTCTTGTCTCAGTGACAGAGCTACTTGGGTTCCACAAGTCATTCAAGAGATAAAAGGCTAAACATAACATTCTTAGTATCACAATAAAGATAAATGATACCCTGAGTGCCCAGCATAATCCCCAATGTACAAGCCTCTATCAGTGCTCACTCTGGCTGCTTTCAGTACCTGCACAAGTGAGCAGGAGGGTGGGGAGAGAAGTTCTGGACATTTCCCTCTCCTTATGTAAGTTCACAGGGGCATTTACTGCAATATTGTTTGGATACCTCAGGTATTTCTACTGCTACACATAAAAGGAAACCATTACTTCACTGAATAAATCAGAAAAGCACTTGTCCATTCTTCTTTTTTTTTCCATTTTTTTAAAAATGGGTATTGAATACACCCAAATGAGAACAACATACAGCCTTAGGTAAAAATCTCCCTCTGCATGAGCATGATACAGGTTTTTAACATCAGGAGTGGCTGCTCACTATCTTTCTTGATAAAAACTAGGATACAACAAATTAAAATCATATGAGCCGGATTCAAAGAAAACAAAAAGAGATGAGAAGCTATCAAATGAGAGGGTGTAAGGAACTGTACACAGGTTTGAGTGGGAGCTGCAGCAGTTCTTGCAGAGCTGTCTCAGGGATGCCCTGGCCATCAGAGGCCTCATGGAAGCAGCAGCCAGGGCTGCAGTGCTCCCCTTCCTGGAGGTGGCTTCAGGGGAAGGTGCATTGCCACCCCAGGCTTGATTCTACCACCCACATAATGAAGAGCAACCTTTGGCCTGTAGATCTACTACTCTTCAAAAGCAATTCTACTGTATTTGAATTAGATATTTAAAAGATTTATTTTTTATGTTTTTGTGTTTAGACTTCTTTTAATGTTAAGGTTACTAGAAGCTGAAAAACTAAAATCTACCTCAATTTTGTTCATATCTCTGAAAATTTTTATTGTCTTCAAGTAAATGAACCATTTATGGCCTGTGATAAAAATAGCCACCTGCTAAATTCGGTAGATAACTTTTCTGAAGAGGCCAGTTTGACACTTGCTCTTGCTCTGTTTCATGCAGAGCTGCATGACAAGCACAGGAATGCCACTGTGAATCCTGAAGTCTACATTTCAAAATGACAGAGGGAAAAAGCCCACCAGTCCATTGATAAAGAACCCACATGAGCTACTTAAATAAAACAAACTGCAGCTCAGAAGGAAAGCACATCCATACTAGCCAATTTAAGAACCTGAGTCAGAGCCATTCCTAAGCCTTTGCCATGTATAAGCAAGCCTAGAACACCAGTATTTCAGTTTTGCCAACCCACTCTGAATCCAGTCATCACAAGGAACAGGCCCTCAGAAGGCAACTTGCAGCTGTGCAGTATTTAGCAGGACAGACAGCACTATTAGACAGCTGGACTATCAAACTAATTGAAACAATTTGCAGAAGAAAGGGCTGGGTGATGAGTACTGCATCCCCCTCCCAGCTTCAGCTAAGAATTAGACAGGAAAGTGCAGCAAACTGGCAAATAGAAGCAGGAGATATTTCCACATCCTTTTACTAACTACCCAGGAAATGTGAGTGATCCCACTGAAGGGGACGAAAAAAAAAAAAGAAATTCACACAAAATGCCACTTTGAAAACATGAGTGGGTGTGAGCATTACTTTCATCACCTATTCAGAAAGAATTGGAATCTCAGACGTCACAAGTCCAAGAACACATCATGTGCTTACATGGAAATCCCCGTCCTTGTGAAGGGTATGTTCTGTCCTAGAGCAGTTACGTGACACAAACTTCTTTCCCAGAAAAACAGAATTGCATATTCACAGAGGTTCATCCTGAAAAGATTTCAAAGGTCTAAAGGACAGAAAGAATGCAGCAAATATGATTTCTACAGTGACAAACCTAACCACTTCAGGGCTCTCCTGAGGTAATCCTTTTCAATAAGGTCACAGGGAGCCAAGTTTGTCAGCATTTCAGGGTAATGTTGAAAGCTACATCTCCAACCACACAGTGATTAAATTCGCACTTGGATAGTATAAGGTATGCAGATTAAAAAAGTGCCAGGTAAAAGGGCTTGACCATACACATTCACCATTTTCGTTGAGGGACTAAAGTGGAATCAGAGAAAGCGATAAAGCTGCTGCCAGACCCACAGATTGGTTCCAGTAAGTTACATTTATGCAATACATTCCTAATGCCTATATCTATAATTTACAAAATCCACATGTGGGTAAACCAAGGTGCAGAGAACCTAACATCAAAGCATTCACAGAGAATATCCAGAGTACGACTGAAGCTCCTACAAGGTACCAAGCCAGCACTCTTTCCAGCAGTGCTGTGAATCACACCAGGTGGGAAAATATTTCACATATGAGCAGGAAACTTAGATAATTCAGCCTGAAAAGCAGTTCTACTCACTCAAGAATCAAGGAAGAATAAGAAATAGAACCCAGATAGCCTGCCAGTCTAATGCATACTGTATTAAACCTCAACTCTAATTTCTTGCAAAAATAGAACAAGGGCTAGAAGCCAAAGCTATTACAGATGTGTGATTCACTAGCATAGTATAAGGAAAAAATCATGAAGGAAGACACAACAGGAAGAAAACCAAACTAAAAGATTAAGAGGGGGTGGGAGGAGAGTTTAGTTTCTAATCACAGTCCAAATAATATTTTCTACTTCGTGATAGTTCACAGCAAGTCAAATTTCAGTTTTTAACTACATAGCAGTAATTGCATACACCTCACCATAGTAATTTTCCTCCAATTTTGTCAGCTGGAAATCTCCCAGGACACAGGTGCCCATCAATCTAGGGACATTGAGCAATTCCAAACCAACACAGAACAGCACTGCCCTTCCTGGCCCTTTCAATTCCAACCTTCTGAGATACATTTTTGTCATTCAAAAATTTTGCACAAACACCTAGGAAGCACCACAGGTATTACAGAGACATTTGTGTCAGCCACTTTACCTACTGGTGAAAGTTACATTTTAAATGATCTGCAGCTCTCTGCTCACTTCTCCCACAGCACAGCATCACTTGAAATAACCAGGAAATCTGCCAAGTGATGACAGGGATTTTTGTGTCTTCATTTAGACACAAAGGTGCTGGCAAGCACTCAGAGGTAGTCCCAACACATCAGCTTTAGTAACTTCCTACTAAGTTTAACAGCATTTAGAAGTCAATCAGCCAGAGATACAGAATATAAAGAAAGTACCTCCAAGTTCATTCTCTGCTGTACACTTTCTTTCTCCCTCTTGGCCTCTTCATCCTTCTTTTGAGTCGGCTGGAGGACACCAGCCAGTTCTACTCCTTCACTTATGCCTGCAAGGAGCAACTGCCCTTCCAGGTGCTCTCAAGAAGTGGAGCAAGCTCTGCACAGTTGAAACCTATTGGCAATTTCTGGGAGAGGAAAGCCTGGCGAAAAGCTCATTGCAGGCTAGTAAATGACTTGCAGGTGTTTCTCATCCACTTCTCCGTTTATGTCTGTTTCCTTGGATTCCAATCTTTGGCAAGCAGAGTTTCTTCTTGCTGGACTTAAACACCAGGCCAGGATTCCAAGTTTAAATCACCACTAATATTAATTTTTTTTTTTTTTTACCTCTGCTCAAAATAGGAGAATGAGGACTGAGCATAAAGGACTAGATTGACTGGAAAGATGTGGGCAAGTATGAGAGGGGAGTTTAACTGCAGCAGACATGCAATAGTTAACAGCAAGGCAGTTCATAAATGGCTGCTGGCTTTTGCCAGGAATATGAATGAGGCATTGCATTACAAAAAGCAAACTGGCATTTTAATTCAGTATTTTATTACACACACAAAAAAAGTAATACAAAAGTCCTCAAAACAAGCATGTACCAACACTCCTTCCACAACTGAAATTACTATAATGCTCTGGGCTTTTTTATTAAAAAGATTCCAAGTTAAAAATCATACACAAAGAAACTGAGCTATCCCATGCATTCATTCTCACTGATCGTGATTTCTCTCTGGTGACTGAAATAACAGACCAGATTCTTCTCAGTGCTACTCAGTGAAGAGGCAACATGCACTAATTGAAAAATAAGGAAAACACAAGAGGGGAAAAAACACTACTTTTCTTCTTTACTATGCAAGTAATCAAATACTAAGCAGGTTGTGTAGTGAAACTGTGGAGTCTTCATCCTTGGAGATACTCAAACCCACACCAGTCCTGGGCAGCCTGGTTGGATGCCAGGGCTCTGAGCAGGGCAGGCTGTTGTGCTGGATCACCTCCAGTGGTCCCCCTCCAACCTCTGCAGTTCTGTGATGCCATATCTAAGCCAAACCTATCAAATCTAGATAACTCTTCTACTTCAACAGAAGGTGAACAAAGAGAATAAAATAAAACGGATCTGAAAGGCTGAGTTTATTGACTCTGAAACTCACACAGTAGGCAGGCACACATCAAACTGGATCCTTTTCTTCTGTCAGTGCCAGATTCTACAGGAGTTATCCTTGCTCCCTAGTAAAGAACACACATTGTGAAGGATCATTTAGGTGCACAGTCTATCTATTCATGTTAACACCTACATCAACAATGTACCCAGGAGACACATAAATATTTTTTCTCTACAACTAGCAACAGGCAGCAGAATCTAGGGCAATACTTTCAGCTGAGATCATCCTGCATCCCATGACTGAAATGAAGGACACCTGATCAGAGTTCAGTACCAAATACACCAAAGGCATGCTTCCTTTGCCTTTTGTTCAACTCCACCTCCCTCATAGCAATGCATTGTGAGAAAATGGCTTAGCCACTGCTCTGGTGCTGGTATGTGCCCACTGGAGAGATGGGAGGGCATGCCCATGCCTTTGCACAAATTTGTTCATGGCCACATTCTCAAATCTCAGTTCTAAAGTGAAGTTCTAGATTTTCTTGACTATATTGTAAGTCACTGCTGGTACCTGCATTTGGCCCCAGGAAAAATTTCAGACTATTTTTGTTTTGCCATAAAAAGATTTCAGATGTCTTTTAAAAAAAAGGAAAGAAAAATAGAATATATTAGTTACCTGTAATGATTGTATCACCTTTGTAGTTAAAGGCACAGGAGAAGATCTCATCAGCATGACCCTCTAATACCTGAAGGCAGTGCCCAGTAGCAGCATCCCAGAGCCGAGCTGTTTTATCAGAGCTGGCTGTTAGTATGCAATTGCCTTTAGGATTGAAACACACCTTTAAAAATACAGAAATGAGTTATGTTATTCAGCAAGTCAGTATGCGAGAGAAAGAAGCATATCAAAGTGATTGAGGGATGAAAACAGAAAGCAGCAATCTTGCATTCAGTTTTTTAGCTAAAGTCAAGGCTAGTATTCCACTAGAGTCATGTTGGCAAACTTCTGTGGCTGAAAACTTTGTCTATTTACAAAGGCCTTATATACCATGACCTTACTAGAGGAACATAACTTCCAAATAGCAACTTTATTTAGATGTTATCATTATTCCAATGTAAAATTTATACATATTTTATAGAGTTCTACGTTAAATAACATACATCTCTGCAGCATCAGAATCTGCACTGGAAAAAATTAATTTTATAGTAAGTCTCCATATTTGTTAAACATTCACTGCCGTAACTGCATGGATTTCCAGATAATCAGGTACATTTTTGAGCACTAAGCAGACAATACTAGTTTATCATACAATTCAAAATTGCTTAAGGAGCAGCACACCCAGTATTGTCTTAGCTCAGAAGTGGGAAATTGGTAAACAATCATTGTCTGATAGCTTTTAGCTAAAAGAAATGTTCTTTCAGAAAAGATAACTTCATAGCCAGACCTATCAATCTTAAAGAATGTGGTGGTATAATGATTAACAGTATTCCTGCATCATGGAATAATTGCTGGATTGGATGTCACACATAGTCAAAGAAAAAAAGGTGCAAACCACACACAACTTACCTTTGAAATTTCATCTTCATGCCCTTCTAGCTTTGCAATGCACTGTTTTGTTCCTGCATTGTAGACTCTTGCTGACCCTGTTGCAGTAGGAGCCATATGTGATTGTTATGCTTAAGCACCCATTTCAGTAAGAACATTTGAATAAGGTCAGAAGGAACTCATCCTCAGTTTTAATTTTGGAAGAAATAGAAGGCAAACTTCACAGAGTTTCCTCCAGGGGTAAAGTATGTTGAAAAGAATCTGTAATCTGGGTGGGAAAGACTGACTTCCTTTCCTGACCAGAAATGCATTCTCCTGGAAAATTCCTAACATACAAATACAAAGGTCCACATAGAACACAGCTTACCGAAGCCCATTATTTCAGAATGCCTGTACAATATATTTATAAAGCTTTTATTATAGCTCATTATTTAATAATCTATTAATTATATTTAATAAGATATTTATTAAATATCAGGAATCTTTTTTACATTGGCTTTTCTCTTAATCTAGCAAGAACAGGAAAATAGATCCAAACAGTCCTCCCCATCCAGTACGGTAGCCTGTTTCTGGAATTGTGTATCTAAAACTAATACAGTATTGTCATTATGCAGTATAATATAAATAACTGAGCAGGTGAATACAGAAAACTATTTATTATGATTCCTAGACAAATAATAAACATGCAAAACTTCTGCATGCCAATAACAAAATAAAATTGCTTCTTTCACTACCACTTTATTGTGTATTCCTTTGCTGTGCATTAGAAAAGCCTGCTAGTAAAACCACCAGTAAAATTCCAACTATATTTTACATTTAAGCCTAAATCTGAGCCACCATATCAACCCCCTCAAAAGGTATTTATGTACGCATTTAAAATGTATTTCCAGCCACAATGAAATATTTCCTTCCAAGTTTGAAGTTAAAGGGTAAAGACAAAAGTTGAGTTGATTGAAGTATGAAAATAAGAATTTTGTCACTGGAGAAAACTTTTAAAGTTGAATGCCCAATTTCTGTAATGCAACAAACATTGCTCAATCGACAGTTTTGAATCACGCCCTCCTCTTCATCAAGCTAATGAGACAAACTTTAAAGAATTTAGGGATTTTAGTGGAGCTGAGGTTTTAGTTAGAGATAAGCTTTATTGGAGAAAATCAAAATAAATGGGTAAGCCTTGATGAAGTTAAGAGTTAGTAGTTAACTAATAATTGATTGCTTGTCAACATAATGTTTGGTTAGCTGGGTTTATTATGAAGAATATAGAAACTGATAAATAGCTTTCAGGAACATAAGACAATTGAGGCCTCCTCTGTTCTGAAACCAGTTGAAGACAGGAATGGGAGTTCTACCAAGGGTTCATTTGTCGTATTTGCATTGAAAAGGTAGAAAGGTCAGAACGAGAAAGACTTCATTTACTTCCTCATTTTGGGACCCCTCCCCATGAAAGGGACCACCAACCCATTTCAAGGAACAAACTACGCATGCATAACAGCTTTTGAACTAATTACCATACGAAGTGGGGAATGGGATGTACTAAAGTTATGAATATGCATTTGCAGTAGGGGTATTCAATACTTGTATGGATAAAAGCACTCTGTAATCACCTGTAAATTGCAGTGTGTATTTGGGAGCTATCCCACAATAAACACACACTTTCTAACTTTAAACTGTTAGAGAGTTTTGGTCCATCACAGTTGGATATTGGTACTAGATCAATATCCATATTTTTAATAAATCACTACATTCAAAGCAGAGCCAAAGGGAAAGGACAGAGGTGCTCGGTGCTGCCCAGCAGAGGCAGGCCCCTCCCTGATGAAGGACAGAGGTGTTTGGTGTTGCAGTTCCCCAGCAGAGGCAGGCCCCTCCCTGATGAAGGACAGAGGTGTTTGGTGTTGCAGTTCCCAGCAGTTCCCCTCCCTGATGAAGGACAGAGGTGTTTGGTGCTGCAGTTCCCCTCATTGATGTAGGACAGAGGTGTTTGGTGCTGCAGGTCCCAGCAGTTCCCCTCACTCACCATCAGCAGAGGCCGTTGCAATGCGCTGCCCGGCGTAGTCAAAGCACACGTCCAGCACCTCCTTGCTGTGCCCTGCCAGCGTCGCTATGTGTGTCCCTGTCGCTGCATCCCACAGCTGCACACACAAACAGGGACACTGCATTGCTGCTTTGGAATTTACTAATTTACTTTATAGATATCTAGCTGATTGATAAAGCAATTTGTAGAGGCCCTTTCTGATGTTTGACATGCAATAACACGAAAGCTGAATACAAATCAATAATGAGTCATTCTTTAGTTACCATAATGAAGTTCTGTACATTTTTTAGTTCAGTGCATTGATTAAACTAGACTTAACTAGACTTCACTGAAATTAGTAAGATTATAGGTTTTACATTTAGTTGTAAATTCTCTAATTCATTATATGTACTACTTTAAAATGATGTTCCTAATTTTAAAAAAGATACATTTTATATGTCAAGTAACTGTATTCACTACCTACTCAACCAGCTTACCATGCATGTTTTGTCCATTGATCCAGTGACAATGAGAGAACAGTCCCAGTTGAACTGGGCACTGCTAATCTCTCCTCGGTGACCTATTAAAGTATGTAGCAACCTACCAAAAAAAATACTTTAAATTATCATTTACATTTATAGAGTATATTTTTATATACACATATAAATTTTAAGTTTAGAGAATGGTATAGTTAAGGTGTCAAGTCTTCACCATTCGTAGAGGCAGTAAAAAATAAAATGGAAAGTTCCTCCCTTCTCTTTCAAAAATATTTTAGTGAATGTATTTCCAGTGAAATGTGATGATTTTCAGTACCAGCAACAGATTCCTTGTATTCATCTACACGCTAAGCAAGTACAGCAAGTTTTTCCACATTACTCTCCCATTATCCTACTTCAATGAACTGTAAAAACAGTACATCTTTAAAACTCCATATAATCTAAACCTTTTATAAAATCCACTGAAGATCAAATGGAAGTTAATCAGGTACTTAATGCGAGCATGTTCCCAAATAACAGGCAAATGACAGCCCAACTGAAATATGATTTCTAATCCTCATTAATCCTCATCTTCTTGCTGCACAAGACTAGCAATATAAGTCCCATTAAATTATTCAGCTTTATCTGAGTAGAGAGGTTATAATTAGCCAATACTGCTTCCTATTTAATGGCCTGTAAGGCAACAAAGCCTAAAAAAGATTAATTGAGATATACATCTATTAAAGGATTAGCAAATTGGGTTATTATCACAATGCTAGTATCACTGCATCATTAATAGAAGCAGACTGTAAATAACAGATAAAATAATGACTAGAAAAACAACTAAATTAGTTTAAGTGATTAAAATGTTTTTATTCATTGCACAAGATATATAAGAGTAGCTAAATTAATATATGTGCTTAATGAACAGTAAAGAAAATTTCCTGAGCATTTGAATTTGCTATTTTTTATAACAACAAAAACTTGATTACCTTCTTAGCATTTTACAGAATTACTCCTTTTAGTTTCTAACACTGTGAGGTCTACACTGTTGTAATTGTGTTGATTTTTTTAAAGTAAAACAAAAAATCGAGAAGCTGATAACAGAAGAAAACTTAATTTTGTAAACATATCATTTGGTCATCAAGACTGCTGTTACTGTAATACCTAATGCCCAAATACCTAGTAATACATAAAAAAAAGTATTAATTTAAAAGCTGAAAACTTAAACTTCTAATTTTCAAGAAGGTAGTGAGGCCTTCAAGCTTTGACATAAAAATCTGATCAATAAACAGAATAAATAGCAATGTGGAGAAGATCTCAGAGAAGCCATTATCAGATAGAAAGAACACAGAAGAAAGACTTATGAAGTGCCATAAAAAATTCCATTTAAGTTCTTTATTAAAAGCAATCAACTTTAGTCAAGACAGCATTTCCTTAGCCTTCAGTTTCCAAGTGAAATTTGATCTATGGATGCTCTAGTATTTGACTACAATTGCAAATGAGAAACTGCTTCTCTCTCACATGCTGGTATCCAGCACCCTGACCCAAAAGATACAGGACCAGGCTGTTGATTTGCCAAATGAAGCTCTGCAGACACCTTCACCTGAACTACAATGGGCTGTATCTGCCATGGAAATACAGACCTGGATTACAAAAGTGTGTTTCCCCCCTTCACCCTTTTTTTCTTCTAAATCATAGTATTTTATGAAGAGAATCTCAAACTTTGTTCAGATTTCCTGTGCCTACATCAATTTCCCTCAGGGCAGTTCAGGGCACCTACCCAGAATAAAACTCAGGAACACACGTGCTCAGCAGCATCAGCCAGCAAAATCAGAAGAAACTCAAATTTGGAAAGCTGTACACCTCATGTGACTCACATGGTGAAAAACAAGCACACAAAATCTCACCTACAAGATTTTTGCAAATCTACCTGAATCTGTCAACAGCAAATTATGATTTGCTGGCAGTCTTTCTGACTGCAACTTTCCATTATTCCTAAATGTATTCATGCCCAGGTGCCATCTGAAAGGCTGACTGCTGGCCTGGGAACAGTTCTATTGCCCACTAGCTAATCACCAGAGCTGCCAGTGAGAATCTGCTCCTTTACATTGCTGGTAATGGTCCTGATGTGAAGTCCATATTGATTTCATAGAAAAAAGCAACATGAAAGTCCCCAGACTTTGATTTCACAGCAGGCTCAGACAATAAGCTGGAAAAAGTTGTTTTCACACAAAAATACTTGCAAGAACATCAGGCTGAAGGAAGTTGAATTCAAAGGTCAATTTGCTGAATGAGTGTTGGTGTTGAATCAGCTCAAAGATTATAGGATCAAGACTTTAATGATACACTGTGTGTACACTACTTATAAATCACACACTTAGTCTCACTTTTATATATATTGTCTGTTATCCCAAGATATCACTATATACACACCTTCCTTTTATATATAAATTTCAGAGATATTCCCTTTTCTCTCAAAAAAAGAAAAAGCACAACCTCTGTAAACAAAATAGAATGGTTATCTTCATAAATTACTTTGTCAATAATCAGGCTGATCATTTTATTAATTTACTTACACTGAGTTTCCCACTGAAAAAACAAGTGAATTTGTCAGTATTATGCAAGTTAATATTTACCTGCTGCATTATTATTTGTTGGCATCTCAATCAAGAGATTTTGTTCTCTACAGTCAAAAGAGAACACATTGTAAATTTATATTGACAAAGGATGGTGAGAAGGAAAAAATACACCCTCTAGGGTCAGGGTCAGTCCAGTCTTTCCACCTCTTTAGTACTCATAAGATAGACAGAAATTTGAAACAAAGAATACATATAAAAGCATTTCATAAGCAGCATTCCTTTTCAAAAGAACAAAGAGAACAGTAGTAACAAATTACAAGACCAAAGAACATATACTCTAAATTAAATACAAGCTCTGTAAGATGTAGCTCAACATTTTCTATTTAGTTTGTCCTGAAATCATGCAAAGTAAAATTATATTTATTACTGCTGTAGTACCTGCCAGTGCCAACATCCCATACTGCCACTGTATGGTCAAAGGAGCCAGTGATGATCCTGTCTCCAGTGGTATTGAAAGACAGAGCAATAATTTCTGCTGAGTGCCCCTAAGAGAATTTTTTAAAAGGAGTATGAGAATACAAATTATTACTTTTCCATTAATATAGTTTAATATGTAGTCTTTTACCAGCAGCATAATCCTTCCATAACTCATCACTATTTTATTTACTGTCTTGTCCAGTATACCACAATTTTGACAGAAAGATCTACCTGACTGTGGAATAGTCAATATCCCAGCAACTGCAAAAACTCAGGCACACCACTTAAACAGGAAGCTTATTCACTATATGGCTTAGGATTTATGTGAGAGAAATGCACTGAAGTAGCAGAGGCCAATCTGACCCTGGGGAATGCCAGCAAGCCATGCAGAGCAAAGAGAGATGACAATCTAGAGGTACCTGGATGGCTGTCCTCTGCCCATGTTTACCTCTCCATACAGAGGAGCACACAACTGACTGTAGATCAGCAGGTTTTAACAAGTAATGGAAGGGATTCTAATCTATAGCAGTAATGTCACTGCAATGAGAAAATTTGTCTTTTGATAAATAGGACTCATAAAACATCACAGCTTTCTCATTCCCTTCCAGTGCTCTTATTCTGTTTTGGAACTGCAGTTACTAAGGGACTATCTGGTAAAAGAACTGCAAGGTTTGAAACAGCTGGAATGGTTACACTGTTATTTATCTCAGCTGGAAAACTAAGTAAGGAACACCTCTGAAAACATAAGAAATGCAAACATACATTTAAAGAGGCTACTTCTTCTCCTTTCTCTAGATCCCATAATTTGGCAGTGGTGTCCATGCTTCCAGTTGCCAACAGTGTGCTCTGAGGATTAAATGACAAACATACCTGCAGCGAGAAACATTGGATAGAAAAAGTTTAAAGGAATCCATTCATATATATTTTCTAAATAAACTAAACAAGGGTCAGGATTAATATTTTTAAATAAGACAAAGGTCTGATAATATTTTATGACATACAGAAAACTTGCAGAATTCTTCCAACAAATCCTTACCACATAATTCTGGATAAGTACTCAAACCAAGTGGACTCCATGCAAGCACATGCTTTGTTTTCCTTATTTCAAAATTCTCTTTGAAATCCTCCAATTACTGTCCAGTCTGTTCCTTGATGAGACTGGGGCAAAGATCATGCAAACAGTTCTGTGTACCCACAAACACACTCTGTACACTCCTACCCTACCAGGTATCATTATCAATGTCATTTGCCAAGGGCTTTGCCACAACATTATAGTTAAGAAAAAGCAAGAATAAAAGCTCAACAACTACTTTAATTAATTTCTCACATTAAAAAACCGTGTATTCACCCTCCCATTTTCTGTAATTATTCAGTGTGATTGCTCTGCAAATAAAGAATAGCAGGTGCCATGAAAAAAGGAAAGCAGCAGCTCAGTTTTTTCATCCTGAGTAACTATGGGCATGCCCTTGGCAGCAATGTATCAGATGCAATAATGGCCTTTCAGAAACAGGTCTGATTCAGAGAAACACATCATTTCCTGCTGGCAATTATCTCCTTCTAATTACTTGTCAGCACAACTCATAACAGTTCAGGTCTAATCTAACCCCAAAGAAGTCAGAAAAAATGGAGAGACCTTTAAACATTTACCTGACTGATTTGTGGAAGTAAAACCACTGCAGCCTTTCTCACTAAGCAAACATGCTCTCCATTGTAAGGGGTAACTCAGAGCATCCAGAGAATCAAAAACACACTGAAACAAACCCCAAATTCCAATATAGTAAACCACTATTTTCTCATCTCTTTCTAGTTAAAGCCTCTCAATCTACAATTAAATTCAAATTGTTTTTTTCAGAAATCATTTTGAGCAGTATTTCATTGAATAGTGATTGTATAGCTGTTAAAAAAAAAACAAACAAAAAACCCATTCATCATGGAAATTCAGAGTTTTAGTGGCTTTGCCCTGATCTTTCAAACTGAAAGTTGTGCATCAAGGCACTTGGTGCTGCTGATTGGGGTCCTAGTGCATGGGAGAGGAAACCAAGCATTTTTAAGCTTAAACTGTTTTAATTTCATAGATCTTTGACATTTCAACATCCCACATATTCCCAGTTAACACATTTTAAATTTCAGAAACTCGTTCCCCTACAGCTCCAATTGGTTCTGTACATGAAGTACAGATCTCTGTGTGAAAGACAACAACACAAGCAATGATGTTCTTGTATATTTAGTTCTGCAAATGTGAGAGGCAATGCAAGATAGCTAGGAAAACCTGTGATATGTGATCAAACAAAAAGTATGTAAAATAAAGTGAAAATTCCAGTTGCTATGGTATTTTTCCATGTTTAAACATTTAGCAAACAAGGGAAATCAGAACAAAGTAAAAATAACAATATCATTTCAAACTGTGTATGGGGGTTTATTCTATATCAAGAACTGTCAGACTATCCTCCCTTGCAGTGCAGAAATGTTAACAGGACCTGGATGTATGAATAGATGTGCCACAAAAACTGTGCCTTCCATGGGGCTCACAGGGAGTCAGAACTCACAGTCATCAAAGATAGTGTGAGGAAACACAAAGGAATAATAAATACCCATCACTACTCACTATTTCTGCACTATGTCCTCTGAAGGTATGATAACATTTTCCTGTTTCTGTACTCCACACTTTGCAGGTTTTATCAAAAGATCCAGTGGCAATCTTGTCACTAGATAGGAAAAAAAAAATCCTATAATTTTTATGTAGAAAAACCCTCTGACTCCAGAGACAGCAGAATCCAGAGAAACAACACCCAGCCTTGGAAGCTCCCATGCACTTTGATGCTTGCTGCCACACTACAAGATCCTGCAGCAGGAATTCACAAACACAAGTTACAGCAAGGCAAAAAATGAGCAGACACAGGGAGTTTCTAAGAGAGCTACTGTGCCTATCTATTAGCACAGGAGTGTTCATAACTGATGACTGACCTACTTTAGGGAATGATGCTGTGCTGTACGTACAGATTTATTAAGAAGTTATTTAATCAGATAACACCTGTTTACCAACAATTATATATGCAGTTCACCCAGATTTCAGAAGTTGAACTCTACTCCCACTGAAGTCAGTGGAAGTGTTGTGACTATCTGCAGTTAGAGCAAGACTAAAGTGAAGTCTCCAGAAAATGTACCAAAGGGCACTGTACCAAAACCTAAAGATTAGCAGGAAAAAAAAAAAAGGGGTTTTATCAAATTTTTAATACCAAAGCAGTTCAAAGTTCTCTTAAGGTTTTGTCTCACTGTATGTTCCTTCTCCACTGTTATGTTGCAGTCTAGTTACTGATCTTTGCACAGATTTTTGTCATTAGTTGCGCCACGCCAGAAAAATGAACTTCATTAAATGGTTTTATAAAGCAAATAATTAGATCAGAATATAAGACACTGACACAAAAGGGTCTAAGTTTTCCTTTTCATATAGAAGAAAGAGATGAAGTTGCAAATAGTGTAAGAACAAATATTTTAACATGGTAATTGTGTATTGTTCAACTGGTAAATAGGACATCTGACAATAATGTGATTCAACAGAAAAATAGGAATTAATTTATCTTACTTTACAGAAAAAATGGTTTTTTCCCACATGACAGCTTCCTCAGGAAGCAAATGACAATGAAACTTCAGTAGCTAACATGTAATTCCCTTCACCTAACAGGCAGCAATTCCAACCTAGGGCAAAAAATTACTGAAGAAAACAAAAGGTGCAAAAATTAATATCTGATGTTCACACAGCAGCACCTTGTGGATTTTACAAAAATTACTCAAAAGCTGTGACATTTCTAAATAATGTCCTAAATAATATTGAATTTGTAACGGCAAATGGAGAAATCCACTTCTTTTTCCTTAACTGAAGCAACACAGATTGTCACATCACATACAATTACATGGAGGCAGAAGAGAATGATTGACATTCAGAACACAATCTGGTCATGTAGATATTACTGAAATAAACTGTGTTTTGATACATTCAACTAACTCATTTATATTTTTTTTCAAGATTGAATACCTAATTAAATTTTTGGTTAGAATTTCTAAATTTAATTTTAAAAAATGATAGCAGAAAGCATGTTTGAATGGATCTCTTGTACAAATAATGACAGTGTCATCCCACAGTGATTAGCAACAGCTGAACTCTACAAACTCAGAAGTTGAACTCCTTCAATTTAAAAGAGTCTATTCTCAGTTAGAGTATTTATAAAATAACAGTACTAGCAATTATGAAGAATCTCAGAGGAAATTTATTTACCCATAAGGATTATTGAAAGCTATTGCATAGACAACGTTTCTGTGTCCCTCCAGCGAATGCAGCTCTTCTCCTGATGCTGTATCCCACAGTTTGCAGGTTCTATCATAGCTTCCAGTGATAAAGCTAAAGCAAAGACAAAGTCATTTCTGAATACAGCAAATATCTTACTGGTCCCAACGCACTGCCAAATTATTTATTTCCACAGATTTTAGTTAGCATTGTCTCAGACCCCAAATCTGTATTCAAAAATACAGATTTATGACCATAGAGGTTCCTTTTCTTCTTTCTTTTTAACATTTAAGTCATAAAACCACATTTTCTCTAATCTTTAATGTATTTTAGCTAGAAAGCATGCTGCTGTTCTTAAGGCATGAAGGAAAAACTGATAAGACATATGTCCACAGTGAAATCAATTAACATGAAAGTTACACTTTCACTACAGTGAAACTCCCAAAGGAGTTTATGTCAAAGACTCATTCAGCTTTAGCAATATTTAGTTAATGGCCATAAAGGTGCTTCTTTCTGGAATATGGTAATTGTGAACTGACTATTACTCTGGAAGAAAAAAATTACATAAATTGAATCTCACTTGCTACTTTTTTGCATCTCCCATGGGTTTTCCACAGAGGCCTGAAATATAATCCCCAATTATGCCCAAAGCTGCTTATAAGCAGCAGAGCTGAATCCTTTCTGCAGCAAGATAAGAGCACTGAAGTTTCCTTACCATTTAATTTACAAGTACAAAACTTCAATTAATGATTGGGTACTTTGACTTTGAAAAACAACTTACCGGGAACCAGATTTGTTAAATGCAACATTAGTCAGAGGCAATATGTGTGTTCTAAGCACCTGAAATAGAAGTGGAGGCAGTGAGAGGAAAAACATTTGAATCTAAAAAAATAAACAAAATTGCTCAAAATATTCAATAGATTAATTTTTTCTCCTCCTCCTGTTAGAGGAGAATAAATCCCACATTAATCATCAGGTTACCACTGAAGATGTTATATAGTACTGATTTCAATTTATACTTAATTTCAATTAACTGGTTTTTTCCAATGTTTGCATTTTCTTCACCTTCTCCAAGACCAGCAAAACAACCCTAGACCAGAGCTGAATGGGCAAAACAAAAGAGGAGACCATGAAGACTATATGATCCCTGATTAAAGAAATCTCAACTAATATTAAGCCTTAGCCAGTGAACCAAGAAATCCAGTTAAATTTGAGACTTTTAGGGTGTGAGATGCTTCCAGCTGGCACTTGACTTTGTTGTACAAAACAGGAAGAAAAAAGAAATATAAGCTACAGCTTATAACAATATAAGTTACAGCACTGTCTTATGAGGTCATGACAAGGTGTGCAAAACCATAACAAGGATACTCAGCAAGACAAAATTCCAAAACAGAATTTCAACTTTAATGTCTGCATGGATTGTGTAGGTTGTGGAGGTTGTTTTCTAACAATGCTTTAATCAGACACACAGGATCATTCATGTGAACAAGCCCATAGCCATAGTAACACATGGTTTATTAAGCAGAGGTGAAAATAGTTTCAGATACTGCAATGGAAGTCACCATGCCATGATACTTTAAAAAGAACCAAAAAAAACCATAATCTGGTTGGTGTTCATAGTTTGCACTTGAATAATTTTCACCTATTAGAAGCTGCCCTCTCCTCAAGTCTAAACCATAATAAAATCATAAACTGGGAAATCACCACAATTGCTGACAGTGAAGTAAAGGGACACTGAAATACCCCAGTGGTTCACTAGGTCTTTTCTGTAGTGTAAGAATGAAGAAGAAACTGTTTATGAACAGTGAGATTTAATCACTGACATATTACCAGAGCTTCAACTTTTTTTGCTTATCTCAAGTTTTCCAAGCTGCCTGTCTCCAAAAGTAAAATGAGAAAGGCTCATAGATCTTCTACTCAGAAGAGTAGGGATTCATCAAAATGGAAATAACAGTTGATAAGTGAAGGACTGAGAGGGAGAGAGAAACAGAAAATGCATTTTATGGTACAGAAACAGCAATTTCTGCTCTCTAGAGAAAGCAACACAAGTTGTACTTTCAGCTACACAAGCGGGAATGGGCAATCAAGATATGGAAATGACAATAATACTATGTTTTTTAAAAAAAAGCCACAATATCTTTCTGCATATTATTATGGAAATCTCACCCATAACGTTTTGGGACTACATGCAAGCAGCTCTGAACAACAAAGTTATTTTGAAATTATGAAAAAAGGGAGGAAAACAAGATGGTTTTTTATGTAATTGCAGATTATGAGAGTAATTCTGTTCTTCCAATGCCCAGTGCTGCTGTTGCTTCATCCACAGAACTCTGAGCCAGCAAGAATTACCTGTGCAAATGATACAATAATCAAACCCTAAGGCAATATTACAAAAAATATACCTCAGTTCTGCAAAATCTGCTACAGCTGTACCTAAGATAAAAATCTGCAAATTACTATATCATCCCATGCCATGGAATAGTTTAAAACCTGAGAAATTGCTATAAAACTTAATTTCTCTGCAGGGTACCTAACACACCACCATCACCACAATCACTGGAAATAACAAAAAGATGACACTTATACACTTGTTTCAGATTATACTCCAGTGCAACAGGAATAAAAACCATTCCTTTCCAAACAATGCACACATGGAACATTTTTTCAGGGAAAAGAAAAACAAATCTCACTCCCACCCATCTCTTCTATTTTATTAGTATCTCAGAAGGACCTGGTACTCATATTTCATTTAGAAGCCTTAAATGAAACTGAACAACAAAAAAGTTTTTTTCACACACTTCTAACCACTCTTGAGTGAAGGAAATAATCTAGCACTGATTGGATTTGCCTGCTTCTATTATTTCCAAATACAGAAGCTCAGACACAGCACTACACCCAACAATGAACAAATACATTATTTACACTCAAGTTTGAACAAGCATTTGAAGATTTGTCAGTCTCTGTGATGAACAAACAATTTCTAAAGCTTTTGAAAAGCACGGCATTATCTCAGTTGAGAGGATAACTTGGAAGAGAAACTTTTTTAATTCAAGATGCCTTGCTACATAGCTCTGTTTCCAAGGTTAAATACATCTTTCTTTGCAGAATTCACCCAGATGAGTATTGTTGGTCAAAAGAACCAAAGTTATACCTTGGAGCATGTAAGGGGTTTCATAGCTGAACAAACCAACACAAAACTTCTTTTCCTCTTCTAATTTAAGGTAACAATAAACGCCACAGCACTGACCAACACTTTAATAGCTACACATTGCCATCTGCTGACACAATAAAGATACAACGTTTAACTATGTCAGATTGTAGCATGAAATATCTCAAAGAAAGTTTCGTTTCCACAATTAAATACAGTTAAACCTATTCTCTTCTGACATACTCAGTCCTGGATTTGAAGCTCTGAAAGGTCTCTGTAATAATTGTTCTTAAAATTCCTATTTGTTTGAAAAAAATATTTCAAGTCTGGTCTGTAAGCTGAAAATCAATTTATCAATATTTAAAGATAACAGTAATGACAGAAAGCAATGAAAACCAGGATTTGTAATGACAACTGCATGTAGCATAAAACCCCATAAAATAATAGCATAAATCCCACAATCTTCACAAAATGAAGAACAAGTAGACACATGTATGAATATATTTTGGTGCTTTCCCAACAGCTAATTTACGTGGGGTCGATTTACAGGTTTTGTTTAAATGTAACTATGGGTGTTGCTGGCCCACAAACTCTTACTCAACAAATAAAAGATTGATTTTTCTCCATCTAAAACACACCCTAGTTATTAAGCCTGGCTAAACAAGATCTATGAACAGTTATACCTCTCAGCTTTATTAGGGGAATTCCTGGCAGAAAAAACAGGCCAGACTCAGCTGCTCTAAAAGTGTAGAGAGGATTGAAAAGTGCCAGGGAATCAGTCATACAGCACATACACAGCAGTAAAACATACTCACAGTATCACAACTTAAACCCCCACAAATGCCCAAAATTATTTTAAAGATGCCTCTGACCTTAAAAAGAGAGAATTTGTGATTCTGTTTTTCCCCTAGCTTCTCCTGCAATCTTTGCACTAGATGTATGATATGTTCCAAGCAGGAAGCTGTGATGAGAGGTTCTCTTTTTTGGATTTCTTCTACTAAGGCTGTAACATCTGTGCTAATTATGAGAAAAGAACAAAAACAAACTCAATAAATACCTCAAACCCACCACATTCCATCCTCTGGAAACAATTATGAATTTAAACCAAAGAATATTATTTACTTGCCAAGAAATTGAAGTAAGCAATTAAATGTTATGTATTTATCTCATTCTGTAAAGGCCTAAAGAAATAAGAATAAATCTTTCTTGGTTTTTATATTTCCTTCCCTCTCTTACTGAAGTTGTACAGTAAAATTCAACTTTTAAAAATTGTAGCTTGGCAAGAAATTTATCTTTTCAAATGATTTCCATGGAGGATCAGGCATGGGAGATGTGTGTCCCAAACTGTCAGTTTAAATATCTGAATTATACAGGAATTTCATAAATTCCAAACAAATTGCCCATGAAGTAGTAACAAAATAAATTACGTATGCAAAGTCTTAAATTCATCTCTGTCTGTGGCTTTAGAAATCTATGGCTGTTTTTACAGCTCTTAGTTTTGACAGTAACTACACATGCTGCAGTGTACTGATGTCCCTGGAGCCCCCAGTGAGGGGGCCACAGCTGCCCTGTGGAACTGGATCCTCCTTCCATTCCATCAGACAACCACTGATTTCTGGCTTTCTGTGAGAAACTAAGGGTTGACAATACCCAGCAGTCAAATCACAATACACTCTTAAATCAGCTTAGCAAGAAAGCCAAGCATTTCTGTTAGTATGGGAATTATTCAAGTCTAACGGGATTTTCTGCATCAGACTTCTAAATGGGAGCCAGTACATCATAAAAGAGTATCCTCTCAGGGTTTATACTCCTGTTCAGTAACACCAGACAACTTATTTCTTTTACAAAGAGACTTGGTAGGTTTTACCCCCAGCACTATACTGGACAGTCCTAAGTAGACAAAACTCAGTAATTTTTAAATTGGGATTTTTCATCCTGCATATCCAGCTTACACTATCTACTGACAGGCTTACATGCAAGGCCTCTTCCATGTCAATGCTGGTATTAAGACAATCATTACTTTATGTCTTTCTGCCTAATAAACTCCATGGATTTGGGTAACTTTATTTAATGGTGGCACTTTGTTACTGAAGCCCTTCCTACCATGGCACATAGGCTCCTCCTAATAGCTGATCTCAGTTATGTGTAACACAGTCAAATAGAGTTGTACATGAACATGCTATAAAAAGATAAAGAATGCTGTTATCTGAAGAAACAACATACTTACTCAGGTCTAAGATCCAGCAGATCTATTGATCTGGTCTTTGACTCACCACCTTCTACATATTCCAAAATAATTCCTTTAAAAACAAGTGATAAACAGGTCATAATTAGACTTCTGGAGTTTTATAACATGCGCTGTAGACAGCAGCACTTCCACTTTCACAGCTCTACTGACTGCAGGAGACCCAGTTCCAGTTCTTGGAGCTGGAAGGAGGTTAGCTGTTATTGCTGACAGTAAGCATGGTGATGAACAAATCTGATATGCTTATATGAAAAAAATATTAAATAATATTATTTCTGAGCTATCTTCTATTCTAGAAATGAACAAGATCTTTTTTCCAACAGCTTTTTGTATCATTTCATCAGCATTAATTTTAAAGAAGCTGTCTTCAAGATACTTGCTGTAGTTTGGTGTCCCAAGAAGTCTGGGAAACATTTTACAAAACTTATTATTTATATTTATTCTAGTATTTGCAAAGGCTTGAGTGCAGTAGTGTATCAAAAATCATTAAAACACTTTACATTCCCAGGTTTGCTCTGGCACCTCTGCAACATCCACTGAACTGGAGTATTAAAATGTTTAACCACATGGCTTCCTGTTTTGAAATAGCTAATAAAGGGCTCAGCTGCTCCTTGACTTTCTGTGGGAAAAGACAACTTAGATTAACTTCTGTGTCATTCTGCATTTCACAAAGTTCATAGGAAAAGTCACACTTCTGTGACTACACTGCCACGAGCTTCTTCCATTTCTTTATGTGTTGGCACTGCAATAAGTAACCCATCCATGTAATGTATGATTATTGCTTGTGGATATTTCTGTCGAGCTTGAGACAAAGCCTGTGCCACAAACCATTGGCAGATAGTGGGCGAGTTTTTGAATTTGAAAAGAAGATCCTTTTTCTAATATACTTCCCGAGCTGGCTGTCTCCAGCTTGTTTCACGGCTGAAATTTCACTGAGTCACCTGAGTACATGGTACACCATGCCAGTCTGGCAGCACTGCTTTTCAAAGCATGGCTCCACTCAGAAAATTTAAAAATGAAGGAATAAAAATAGGAATTAGTATCAGCTAGGTTGGAAAAGGCCTCTGAGATCATTAAAACCAACCCAGGACCAAACACCACCTTGTCAACCAAACCCTGGCACTGAGTGCCAGTCCTTAAACACCTCAGTGATGATGACTCCACCACCTCCCTGGGCAGCCCTCTCACCGGTCTGATCACTGTTTCTGTGAAGAATTTCTTCCTAATATCCAATTTAAACCTCCCTTGGCACAGCTAAAAACAATCCTCTCATCCTCTCACTGGCTGCCTGGCAGAAAAGACCGGCCCTCACCTGGCTCCAACCTCCTTTCAGGTAGCTGTAGAGAGCGGCAACTTTTTTTGCTAAACAGCCATTTAAAAACACAAGTACTTTTTTCTTCCCGTGCCATCTACAGTCACCGTTGACTTTTTAGACTCCTTACTGTGATGCGAGTGAGACTGCTTTGACTTCGCAGTAAGTCACTGATTACAGCCCCGACGGGCGATGCGCCGCTCCCCGCTGCAGCCTCCCAGGCAGGCACCGGGACAAGCGGGGCACCCCCGCTCCGCTCGGGCCGGCTGCGGGTGCACCGCTGAGGGGCTGAGGGGCCCCGCTATGACAGGCAGCCCGCACACCCCGCCGCACGCCCCACACCCGCAGGCTCCCGCCCTCCGGCCCCGGCACAGCCGCCGGCAGCGCCCGGAGCCCCCCAGCCCCGCTCGCTCCGCACCCGGCGGGAAGTAGCGCAGCAGGAGCCGCCTCAGCGCCATCGCCGCCACCGCCGGCCCGGCCCGCGCGTCCGCCCGCAGCCATGGCAACGGCCCGGGGCGCATGCGCGGGGCTGAGGGGCCGGGCCCGCCATGGCGGTAGCGCTGCTGTAGCCGTGCAGCCCGGTCAGTGCTGACGCCCCGGTGCTGGCACTGGGCACTGCATCATCCGTACGGGGCTGAGAGGGCTTCGGGGCTGCGCCACTGGGAGGAAAGGAGCGGATCTAGGAAGGAGTGCGCTAAAATACACACATAAAATTCGGAGTGCCGAAGAGCTACTATAGTGACCGTGTAGCCAACATGTGAAAGCTTTTCGGAAAGCGACTAGTTACTTACAAAGGAAAGAGAGCAAAGATTAATTAATTTTTTTTAAAAAATAAATAAAGAAAAACCTAATCAGTTTGATTTTTTAAAAGAGATACTGAAGGTCAACTATGAAAATACAGTTTAGAATCACAGAATCATTAAGGCTGCAGAAGGCCTTGCAATAGAGACCAGCCATTAACCCTGCACTGCCATGTTCACCACTGAACCATGTCCCCAAGGGCCACACGCCTGTAGAACACTGCCAGGAATGGTGATTCCACCAATTCCCTGAGCAGTTCTCAATATCCAGTCTAAACCACACCCTGGCACAACTTGAGGCCATTCCTCTCATCCTGTCACTTGTTCCCCGGGAGAAGAGGCCCACCGCGGTCACTACAGCCTCCCTTCAGGGAGCTGGGAAGTGATTGTGTCACCCCAGTCTCCTCCCCATCTAAACACCCCCTGCTCCCTCAGCTGCTCCCCCCAGGCCGTGCCCCACACCCTGCATCAGTTCCACTGCCTTTCTTTGCATGTGCATTTCACCAAAAAGAGAAGAAAAAATGTCATTGAAAAGAGAAAACCAATATGGAAGCACGAGAAGATAATGCATTAATAGCATGAAAAATTTGAGTCAAGCTTATGCTGAAATGGCTGTAGAGCATCAATAGGGGGAAGCAGTAAACAGATTCTCATTTGGCCAATCTCATAGCCCACGTTGTTGACAATAGATCAATACAAGACAGTCCCGCTCAGTGTTTAACAACACATGACTTTTCCAAAACCACCCATATGGCTCCCTACAGCTTCACTTTGAAGACAGTCCTTTGGTTTTTTGAAAGCCAGGAAATAAAATACAATGGCCAATTCCAGACTTCAGGACACGCCTGGGGGACAAAATGGTCTCTGAGTTTTTCATTCCCATTTGTTTGTTTTAAGTCTTTTATCTTGTTTGTATATGGAAATTCTTGAGGCAGATAAGAAATATTTTTATTGAAAAGAATCTTAACAGCTTTCCGACTTACTTGGACCAACCCTATTCAAAAATAACTTTTTGAGCAACCCCAAATCTTGGTGGTCTCCAATTTCTTAACAACTTTTTGTATTTAGCATAAAATTTATTCACCCAGATTATAAATTCAGGATAAAAATATTTTTCTCTTCGTTTAACTTAAATGATGTGAACAAACAACTGTGGCAAGGACACTGCTTCTTACCTTAAAACATTATTAGTTCATCATAAACACAGATTCATGTAGCCTTTCTGGTACCTTCAGTATTACTTAACACCAACTGGAAGTACTACATTTAATTGTTTTAGTCATATTTAAACAAAACAGTCAGAACAGGGGAGGGAAGTGGAAGGACTGCAAAGCTCCATGACGTCAGTACCTGTTGATCAGTACGTTTTCCCCTCACTTTCTTGCTCCAAATCTTCATAGACACTTCACAGTTTGTCCTTACCTGTAATTAGGATGCAATAATGACACAAGATGATAAATCAGGCCTCAGCTGTCACCTCTTTCCTTGCTTCTGCAGTGGAGTCACGGCAGAAGTCAATCCCTCTGAGCCCTTTGCCTGCTCTCCAGGCTGACCCAGAGAGGCACTGATGGGATGGCCTTGTTTGCTCCACACCTGTACAGTCACTAGAAAGCGCTGCTGACCACCTGAGAGGGGACAAGGAGCTCACTCTGTGCTGACACAAAGCCTTTCCCACAGTGCTACCCAGGAGAGGCCTGGGTGCAAAATACATGTACAATGACCACAGAGTGTCCTTCTGACAAGAGAGAACAGAGCTGTAGCACCAGTAGGATTACCTGAGGAGGCTTTAGGGGAAAAGGGGAAAACTGTGGGGAGGGAGTGAATGGAAGGACTTGCTATTTCATTTTTACTTGGAGACTAGATAAGAGGGATTCTGATGATACAGCAGACTGAGCTCCTGTCCATACCATTGACTGTTAAAGAGAAATGCAACTTTTCTTCAAGTTCATGGAAAGAGGCAACTACTGCATACTTTTAGAAGGTATCTTCAGACTGCTGGGACAAAGTTGTTGCCCGGTTATTTTTTCAGTGTCTAAAGAGTGCACACAACCTCTGAGTCATGAAAGGCTGACTTCAAAGAATGCACCATGTAGGGAGTTCAAAAATACCTACACTGGAAATAAAAATTAAATGCTGAGACATACATTTTTCATATACAAGATCAAAATTATTGATTATATCAGCCTGGAAGGATAATTTATATAGCAGTTGCTCCCTGTGCATTTTTGCTTATGTTAGCAGCTTCCAGGGGAGGCAGAAAGTTCAGATAGTATAAAACTCATTGGTTGTATTCAAGAGGCTTTGAACACTTTTGGTGTAGATTTATTTACAGTGCTGAAGGGAACGCTGTCAGACAATGTGAAGCAAAATCAGTGCAGTTACAATGAAGAACTTCCTTTGGAGAACCTTGGGTTTTTTCTGCCAACACAGGTTCTGAAAAATCCTCTCTTGAGCCAATGTACCATCCTAAGGATAAGATAAAAGAAGTGTTTCTGACTCAAACATGCTTGTTTGCAGAGAAGAGTGGGGCTTAGGCTTCCTGGTTTAAAGCTGCATCATGACCCACTTGTTCTGAAGTAGGTCAGCCTGTGGTATGCTGAACTCTGTCAGAAAGGCCAGCCCAAGAGTAGTCTGAGTAGAGGGAAAGATGTAGAAAGCCACTTCCTATTTTTGTTATGCCAGTAGTGGGTGAAGTGAATTTTTACTAAGGGGAGTTTTTGTGTGCTGTCCTTTCTCATAATTTTCAGGTCTGCAGAATGCAGAAGAACAGTTGTCTGATAGTTCCTTGTTTCTGCTTGGTGAATTAAACAGATTTACTTTTTTTTTCCCAGGGTTGTTTTGTTCTGGCCTATTCTGCTTCCTCTTACCCAAAAAGACTCAGTGCATTGCTAAAGCTCCTTCTCACTTCTACTCTGTTATTTTCAATGCTAATCATGACACCACAGCCATGAAAAATGTTAAAACTATTACTTATGTAAGGGGCTTTATGTTCTGGGAGTTTGCCCTTTGCTAGGTAAGAGTTGTTCTAGGAGAAAGAAGTGACAGTGCATTGTAGAACAGTGTTCTCTTTCCCAAGGATTGTTTTCCCTCTTTGCATAGCTGTTTCCATTAATTTAAAAATCTAAAATTAAAAATGAAATAAAATTACTGGTTGCAATTTGCTAAGAAAGCGTGTCACCCACAAATTTCTCTTCACATGAATAGTTGCTTGTGATGTTCACCTACAGTGAGATAATAACAAGTAGCAGAAAGGAGCAGTAGTTCTCTTCCTTACTCTTCCATTTTCCATCTCTGACAAACTGCTGGCATATCCCATGCAGTCAGGGCATTCCATACATCCTTACTTGCTTCAGTCAAATTTTCACTTAGCTGAAACAATTTTTTCCTTCCTGTCCACTTTTTATGACTTTCCTCTTAACCCTGCCAAGTTTATGAGTTGACCCAACAACAAAAAAAATCCTCAGTACAAAAACCCCAATGAGATATATTTATCTTACCGCTTCTGAGAAGAACTCAGAGATGCTTTAATCTTTCTTTCCGTGGCCCATGGGAGCTGAAGACCTTTAGGCTGAGCTCTGCATTGTCCCATCGAGACGGCGAAGCTGACGGTGCTGGGTAATAACGCAAGTGTTCTGCGGTCGGTGACTTCTCAGATGCACCCCGTCAGGAAAAGACAGGAGCTCTTCTACAGGTACATAATGCACAATTGGGTCAAACCATGAGTCAGGAGGCAGCAAAAGCTCCTGACAAATAACAAGATTTCTAGTAAGTCTACAATAGAACTGGAAAATATAAGTAGTTAAAGCTGCTTTGTTTTAGAAAACACGACTTTGCTGAAGTAGAAATGTGTTCATCTCACCATTGTTTGTAATAATTTTTTTTAAATAGTCAAAATAACTAACTTGTGATTTCATATTTATTATCTATAATTCTGAAATCTATTAAGCATTTCACTTAAGCAGTTCTTTTTTCCATATCTGTTTCAAGGCCAGGTTGGTTGAAGTTGGATGAGCCCTTAAGCAACCTGGTCTAGTGGAAGGTGTCCCTGCCCATGTCAGGGGGATTGAAATTGGATGATCTTTAAGGTCCCTTCTAACCATTCTATGATTCTATATTCCCTCTTTAAGTGTGGTAGTCCTACTACATTGTCTTCTCTTCTTTACCATCATTTTGATGTTCTTCGTATGGATGTGCAAAACAAGGTGCATGTATATCAACCATTAATTGTAATTATCAGTAATACAGCACTACCCACTTTCATAGTCATGAAACATTTTTGCCTACTCTTGTACCAATTTGGGGAATGCTATAGAGTGAGCAAGTCTTTGAGATTTGCAGATATCTCAGATATCTGAGATTTGCATCATCCCTGAAAGACATTTTGACCATTTATTCCTAGTCATAACAACATGAAACATTCAGATGCTCACAGGAACACACAACCATCTCTTTGAAACAGCTCTATTAAATGTACATTTGAAAATAAAGAAATTAGTGTAGTAGGATATATAACCAAAACATTATTAATTTTTAGATATGCATGACAAACTTTTATGTGAGCATTTTGATTTACATTCCCCAAACACAGCTATATAACAATTTTTATTCATACACAAGATACAATCCATACGTGAGTGAACAACTGAAGTCACTCTATACACTGACCACTCTACATCTCTGATTTACCTGCCACATTAAATTTGTCATTCTCAATTTCCCATTTGCCTACTTTGAATGTTTATAGAGTTATCACTGGCTTTGTGCCTGACCAGTGACGCAGCAAGGATATTGAACTACTGGTTTAATCTTGACACTGCAATTGACAATTTCACTGCCAATTGGACCACTTACCTGAACCCATTTCCAGTGGCACACTCTGATCAGATGGCTTGATCAGTCAGTGCATGTGGGGAGATGTCTGCTCCCCCATAGGTCTGAGGCTGTAGCTCCCAAAAGATTTGCAATGTTTCTCTGCCCTTGGCACCTAATGATTCTATCTGCTGGCACGTCCATATTGTGTAAATCAATTCTTGGTACAGAGTTTATCCCCTTGCAAGTCAAGCTCATTCAAAAATAATGTATGCTTTGATGAAATTTTATTATCCAAAAGACATAGGATAATCACTGTACCTGAAGTTTGGCTAAGAAATTAAAAATATTTTGTGCTCCGTTTTAGACACATTGGTACATGCCTACACTAACCATGGATTCCCATCTGCTCTATTTCCATGTTTCATGTTTCCTGAGTTGCTGTCTATTAAATGGATCCTATCATTCAGGTTTTCTCACCAGGAAGCCCAAGTGGACCCAGATGGGCCACCCTGCTCCCATTTCCACAAGCTGGTTTGTTTGTTTGTTTGTTTGTTTCTCTCTCTCTCCATGGGCACATCTCTTAACCAAGTGTCATCTAACGGAAAGCTTATCTGATATTACAGCTACCTGTGTGTGTCCTCTCCTGCACTGTGACACAGACACAGCTAATGATAGCCTGGGTGTGCTGAATTGTCTCTAAAGGCCATTCCATCCCTGTCCAGCAGTAAAGATGTCAAGGAGAAAAAAACCCTATAAAACAAACAGATAGAAAGAACATAGACATCTTCAGCCTCAGCTAGAACAGCCATTGTTTTCACTGAAAAAGGGGCTCAAGATCATAATTTCTGATAACTGAAAGTAGTGTTCATTGAAAGAAACATGGCAATGACCTTCCTGTTAAATTTCATTACTACAGCTGCTGCACAAAAACATGAGTTGGGTGTTGAAATATCATGCAACTAGCTTGGGTGCAAAAAGCTGTTGAGACGTTCTTCATAATTTGTTTTCCAGAGTTTTGTCTGGGTTAATTTTTAGGGCTAGAAAAAATAAACATTATGAGGCTTGGATTTTTAGGTAGATACTTCAGGAGAACCTGGTACGCTGAAATGTGTTGGATACAGAAAAATTTAATCAAGGGGCTGGGGTTTTAAAATCTATATGTATGGTAATTAATTTTATATTTAATGGACCTGATTTATTGTATCTCATGAATATTGGGAAGAGTTGGGAAGAAACTAAATTTAACAGAACCTGTGATATGACTTTTTATCCCTAGAACAGATTATTTTAGTCTCTATTTTTCCTGTAGCATATTTGCTTTTTACCCATGCAGTATTCTAAATTTCATCTGCTGCTTTTTCATTTAATATGTATTTTGTATTGCAGAATCTTTGACTAATGCTAGAAATTCAAGAAAGCTAAAACACTTTTAAATGAGTGCCTGGGTTTATTTGCAGTGGTACGTCTATGAGCAATACCCTATGGCTAATGTACAATAGCAGCCACAGGACTGCAGCTATTGTACATCACATTTAAATGTTCTAACACCAGCAGCTCTAGGAGGGCTTTGGCTGGAGGCTGTCTGCACCTGACAGCACAGAAAAAATAAACACAGCAATTCAGAAGCCTATACAGACTTAGGATTGCAACAGTGCTCAATTAAGGCTGACACCTCCCAGAAGAGAGCAACCACAAGATCATGGGAACATAAATCATAGTCTTCATTGATGTACAGTCATACAGCTGTAATTGCTTAGTATACTTAGCATGCACAATGCAGTGGGCTTGTTCTGAAGACTAAAAGCTTCTTTTATGATTCATTTTTTGGCAAAGGATATTGCCTGTAGCCTGATATTTGGAGGAAGACTGCCAGGGTGTAGCACAGCTCAACTCAGTGTACAGAAGGTCTGTTACAATTGCTCCATTTCTATTGTTTTGATGCTTTTCCAGCTGGGTGGATGCCATTAGAATCAAGTGACAGTGTCATAAGTTAAAGCCCTTTGCAGTTCTGGCATTCCCCAATTCAATTCTCAACAAATTGCAGCTGAGAAGTGCACTCCAGTTCATCAGGAGTGAAGTTAGGCTGCACGTGGGCTGGTTGGTAATTGAAAATAACTGACCAATTATCCACATCCCTGCGGGGGGCTGAAAGTGTCACTGTCACTAAGCACACCCAGTGAGCTGGGCTTTCAGATATACCTGAAATCTGAGCACTGCAGGACAAGGCTGTTCACCCATTTGTCTCTTGGATTTGCAGGAGCTTTACAACCCCTCTTTGTGTTTTTCTCCTTTTAGAGGAAAAATCAGGAGACAAGGAAGGAATGAAACAGTCTTCAACTTATGGAAGCTGCCAACAACTGAAGAGAAATGCAATAAATAACTTGTTAGTACTTCTCCAGCAGAAGAAATGTGGCAGGTTTTATATTTTAACAGCAAAATCAAATCATCAGATTTGCTATTCCCTACAAAAATCCCTGACCATGCAATGCTAGTTATTTTGTTTCTTTATGCTGGAGTGTGATTAAAAAATTTAGAAATTAGTAAATCTAATTATGATTCCATATGTGAACAGGTCAAAGATCCCAACACAACAAAAGGCTGCAATTCCTGATTTGGAAAGGTGCGAGATTGCTTTATGGTAAACAAAAAGGAATTTTAAAAGAAGCAAAAAAAATATAAAAAAAAAAACACAGAAAGAATAGACACAAGTAGGATTCAATAGCCATACTGCAACTAGCACAAGAATCACTGGGCACTGGTTTCAATATAAAAGAAAGCCGGACACTTTGAAACTGAGGTGTAAAGTGCTCAGCGTTTGAAGGGAAGGTTCCCACATCTGCTTCCCAAATATCCAAGCTATAATAAAAAGCATTTTGCAAGAAAAAAGCATTTTGTTTTTTGAAACATTATGCAAATGGCAGAGAAAAAGTTTCCAAATGACTATTATTTAATTCTGCATCTCAAATTACTCCAAAAAATTGCACAGGCTGAATTAGGAGCTGAAGGCCAAAGATACAGAGGAGGCAGAAACTCACCTACTCACATGCAGAACAGTCCCACCAAAGTGATCAGGATTCAGGTTTTCCTAGAAAGGGTCATGATTTACAGAGCTGTCAGAATTTCTAACTGACCACTTAAGGTTACATAGAAAAATGTGCTTCTGATCTGATGATTTTGGAGTCCTAGCACTCAGTTATAAAACCTGTTTGTATCCTCAGGAAGGCATGGAGGGACATGCTATTTCTACACAGACTTTTCTACCAGTAACATAACAACCTTAGCAATTTCTGATATTGAGCATGGAAACCAATATTTTCAGTATCTTTCCTCTTCCCAAGAGGTTGGTTATAAAAAAAATCACCCAGAATGAGAGGAACTAAAAAGAAATCCCTCAAATCGTAGCTCTGTGGATGGAGCATGTGGGGTTTTGTAGCAATGGTAGCATGGATGAGCAGAGGAAGTGTGAGTTACAGAAGCACTACAAAACTTTAAAGAGGCCTGAACTGGGAATTAAGAGCCACCCACAGAATTCCACACACTGGTCTTCGCTTCTTTATTTTGCTCCCCTGCTTTAAATTCAACCCTTGCACTCCAGGCTTTTCTGCACCAAGTTCTTTACAGCTCTGGTTCCTAACACCAATTCCCAGGGTAGGCTTGGGGAACTTCACCTTCCAACACTTTTAACACAAACCCATTCATCATGTCTGCACCACTTTTTGGTACCTGATTGAGCCTATGAGCTCTCTGAGCCCAAACAGCCCATACCAGTACAAGCAGGTATGAGACAGAGCTCCACAATTCTGCCCAGAAGTTAGGGGAATGCCCAGGGAAAAGGCTGGGTAATTACTCCTCCCTAGAGAATACCTTATGTTCTCAATATCGGGAATCCACCTGAAGGAAATTAAAGCTAATTAATTTTTTTCCTTTAGATTTCTTTCTCCTTAAGAGATTCACCCACAGGGAACTGACAAGTCCCAGATTTGTAGAGCCACAAGCAGATTTTTTAAGTTCTAGCAGTGTTGAAACCAGAAAATAACAGCCTTACACTCATGAACACCATTTTAAAAACCCAGTATCTCTCAGCTCCTCTCTCAAGGGCACCAAAAATTCTTTGCCTTTAAGATTAAAAATTAAATTTAAATTAGTGCTTGCATTTCTATGGCAAGATGTAAATTTATCCATAAGACTCTCGTGCTGACAGTAGGAGGACTTCACTTGCACACCCTACCAGGTCACATCCCTGAAGTCCACATGGGCTGTGTAATGGAGGATAAAAAGCTGAGCAGTCTTCCCCAGCCCACCTGCACCCATCTCTTCCATGAGGTCTCATTATTTTATCAGGCATCCCTGACCTCCATCAAGAGCTCCTGCATCAGGAAAACCTCATTATGCCAGAAGCCATAGGATACCATAGGCAGACATAAAAAGCAGAGGAAAGCAGTGCAAGTTTCTCCTCTAGAGAAAGCCCTTTATGTTGAGAGCAGAGTGTTACCACAATGAATCCTCCTGGTGGATAAGCTAGAGAGGCTTGCCCAGTAACAACGTGTAAGGCTCCTCCTGAATAAATAGAGAAACTGGCAAAAGGAGTTCTCTCAAGTCTGATTAAGATGAAGCTAAGTCTTCATGGTAAACAAAACTTGATATGTAGCAGCTGGCTGGGGCTGAGGAAGGAATTACCTCCTGTGGAGGTCATGGCTACCCCTAGGGCAAGCAAAGTGAGTAAGGTGGAAAGTGGTTGTAACAGGTGTCAACACACCTGTGCAATTTTTTCAGCTGAAGTCTCTTAACAAAGCAATTAATTTCAAGGGCAAGTCATGTTTTCAGTTAAAAAGAAATAAACATATCACAGAGAGTGCTGATTTTAACATTTAATTTTTTTAATCTTCAGTTACCATTTTTTTCTACAAACAGACTTTGTTTAACAATAATTCAAGAGGTATTATAATGCTAACTACAGCTTAAAGGAAACATTTTGTCACAAGACAATAACAAAATAAACATAATAAATAACCTGCTTTACATATGCTGAAGAAAACAAAACCAACATGCAATAAACTTAATAAAATTCACACTCTGTACAACAGCTCAAAGTAGACCTTACTAAACAGTACTCATGTCCTATCAGTAACATACACATATTAGTAAAAATAGAAACTTCAACAAAATGCTTAACTCAAGCAAAACAGGGATGCAATATGAATCAACTCAAGAAGTTCATGGTTCCAAAGAAGCCAGAGTTGGCAGTGGGTGAGCACACAGCAGTGTACAAACCACCTCAGCCAAGAGCCTCAACCCAATGCTTCTTCAGCCATGTCTGTGTTTAGCTCCTTGCTGGAAACTGCATCAGGCTGACATCCTCCTGAGCCTGTGGCTGTTAAAAGGAAGCAAGAACACACATAAATAATTACGTCAATTACAGTTTTCTCTTCTCCCCTGAGAGAACAGCTCAGGTGGAAGAAGGGGCATGTATCATGACTGTCTCTGAGAGGACTCCAGAAAGGAGTAGCTGCATCTGACAGGAGATGGAAAGAGATGGATTCCTACCTCAGGAAAAGGAGATGTTTCTTCACCCAGCCTTCCTTAGGATTTACACAGGCATTCAGCCCACTGGCAGTGTGGAAACTGGAAAAGAAATAATGATAAAGAAATCAGAAATCCCTGCCAATAAGTGCTGTGTGGAGTACAGTTACTCTATATAATGACCAATAGAAACTGCTTTTGTAAACACCAGCTAGACACGGATGCTCCAAATCCCTCCAATATTATATGAAGAAAAAGAAAGTTAAATGTAATAGCTACTTCAGTCTCAGGGATCAATTTCGCACCATAAAATGTGTTCAATTTATTTGGTCTGTTTAGGCAAAGACCTTTGCTGGATGCTAGAAACAACTGGTAAAATTGAGAATAGGTGCTGTCAAGCTAAGGTGACAGATCAACATCTAGGCCAAAACCTTGTAAGTAAAACATCCAATTCCTGTGAATTAGAAGAAATCTTGTCACTTATGTGTCTGTTTACAGGTTTTGGCAAGGGAGCACTCTGTGTTGGCCAGAATAGCCCTTAGCTGGAGACAAAACCTGTCCTTGTTTGCACAGCTGATTTCTAAAGAGTCAGATTTATTATTTACATTGTATGACTATCCCTTGGGTTAGCAGTCCGTATCAGCTAGAGGTTGTGGGTTTTGTTTACAGGTGTGATATACAATTTCTTCAGTTAATTTAACTTTTTGAAAAGACAGGAAAAATCTCTCTTATAACATTCAAATCCTTGGTTTAGCCCAAACAGATATCCCAAGATTAATACATGTCAGAAAATACTGCAGAGATTGAGAAAGTAACTTACATGATGGCAGGGATGTCGCAGACCTCACTGGAGAGCTGTTCAGTGTAACCCTTCAGGACCCACTTAGGCAGACGCACTTTGGTGTAGGACAGGCAGCAATCCTGGTTGCTTTGTGCTGGAATGAAGAACAACAATAAGGTAAATAAACTCCATTTGGCCCTGCTGTTTAGGTCACTCTCTGCTCAACCCCAACCATGCAGCTCACCCATGACAGAAGAGGGGGATGAGACAGGAGACAGCACATTTTGCTGAAACCATTCCCTTCCAGCTCAGCCCCTCACTGCTGCCAGCTGTGAGCAGCAGCAGGAGCCCTTCCCAGAGCAGAGCTCCCGAGGTCACTCACCTTCCGAGGTGCCGCACAGGAGCAGCGCCAGGAGCCCCAGCAGGGAGACCAGGACCATGCTCTTGCTGCTGCAGCCACTCATTCCCTCTGCACACACAGCTGTGCTCCAGCGAGTGCCTGGCTGTGCCTGCTGCTCCTGCCAGCCCTGCCGCACCTCCACCTGCTTATAAAGCAGGAGCCCGGGAATTCACCCACGGGCGGGTTCCACTGTCATCAGCGGGTTTCCCCACGGCGAATTCCATCTTGCCTGATTTGGCCCCGGCTCTCCTTCCGGGTGCTACAAACGGAGATAACAGTGTGCTGGGGAACATTCTAATGGTTTTTTTTTTTAACCAAGTCACTTAAAAGATTCGGTCTGAAAGAAAAGGAAATAAAAGGCTGTGAGGTAATGGTTCTGTGGGTGAAGCATGTTTTAGTTTTAGGGGTAGGAGTGTGGGTTGTGAAATGAGGAAAGTCAATGTAGGTAACTTAAAATATTACCTACAGAAACTGTGTGTCTGCTGTGCTCTAGTTTAATGAACCCAGCCTGGGAGCAGGGGCAGGTGAGCTGAGCCAGCCAGATTCATTTCAGTGTGCCAAGGAGCTGGGTCACAAGCTGCACCAACACCAAAGTGCTACATTAATATTTCCTGGTTGGCCCACACCGTAACATCGGACTTTCCAGATTACTGTTTCTGAGCTCTGGACTGTAGTATTGGCAGGGACACACGAGCAGCATTGAGTATTCATGGAAATGGGGTTTTTTCGTTTCCTTAACCATATATTCCTTGCCATGACTTCCTGCCAGCTTGTTACATGTCTGAACTATTTCATCTGCAACAGAGTGAGCTTAAAAGAAATTTGAAATGGGGCCTATATTCTCCAAATCTGTGTTTTCTAGAATGCATTAATGTGCTTCATAAAAAATAGCTGTAGTTTGTTGCTTTCCCAAACTGTACCAGAGTATTGTAACTCCTAACATTCAACAAAAATACACTCAATCTTACAATTGCCTCTCACAGCTCTAGAGAAACCACCAGGGAGAGGCTCTGTCACCACTCCAAGTACATTGTTGGAGCCACTGCTCAAGGATGGAACTTTCCCATGCTGTTTAGGGATCTTTGTGAAACTACTGTGATGGCTGCAGGCCATGTCCTGCCAGCCAGTGCTCACAGGAGCTGCTGCCAGCTCCAGGTGCTTATAGAGTAACCTGAGCTTAAGTGTTTAAGCTCTCTCTCAAGGTGGAGTCAATGGACAGTCATGGGCAGTGCATAATTACATGCCTTCTATGCTTCACAGGGTGCCAGTACCTCTCTCAAAGGGTGATTTGTATAAGTAGAAACAGCTTGAACTCTAGAACAGACTGTTACTCAGAGAAATTAATTTCTCTATGTAGTAGTGAGAATTGAGGGAATTTCATATGAAATTTCATATACATGAGCAACCTTGCAGTGTGCATGGCATCACATACACTGGACATGCTGCTCTGCAGAGCCACAAAAACTGGCCAAAGGATGGGGAGGAGGCAACAAAGAACCCATGCCCTAATGAATGCAGCTTTTTGTAACTGTCTTATGGATCATAGTGCAATGCCACAAAAGTTTAAAAAGATCAATGCTCTCAGTATGCAGCTATCTCTGCGCTGCTTTAAAGACTGTCAGCATTAGGCAATACCTGAAACTAGCTGACTAGAATGGTAGTTTTTTTCTTTTACATACATTTTCTTTTACATTTGGGTTTCATGGATCCCAAATCTATTATACCTACACCCAGCTTTGGCGTTTCATATACCATTCCCTAGGCCATGCTGTTATCCATATGGAGGTGCCCTTGCACCTCATACCTTCCTTGTGACTCTACAGCTCTGTATCTTCTCCAGAGTGTTTCTTGGACAGAATCTTCTCATCTGAGCTTTGACACTTCTACCTAAGCCCCAGCAGTTTGGATACCAGGGCAATGACACTCCTCAGACAGCGCTCACCCCATAGTCCTGCCCTCAGGCAGTTCCATCACACCAGTGGTTCCCACAACTGACCGTGGCTGGCCATGTGCCTTGTCACAGCTGGACATGTGCTCATTTTAAAAGGTGTTCCTTTTATCTCATTTTTTTGTTTGATTTAGGAAATTAGGTTAAGATTTAGATTTGGAACAACAGCCACAAGGAGGGCCCCAACTTCAGGAGCGCTGTCATTTTGTTTGTACTTGGTGTATACAAAGTACCTACAATTTGCACAAAGTAGTTAAAACAATCCAAAAAGATTTAATGCAAACAGCTGAAGAAAGTTCTACTGGTTGTGATATGACACATAACTGTATCTTATCATTCTTTACCTTCACAAACCCCTAATGGAAACAGAAGGCAAAAGATACATAAAAACAAGGAGGCACTTATATTTGTTTTTCTTTATTCCCTGGGAGTGAGGGGACAGTTACTGTTGTCCACCCTGACCCAACCAAACTTTCAACCTGGTTTCCTTTGGCACCGGTGTGACCAAGTGAGGCCACGTGGGCTGGCCAGGGACTGCCACACAGCCAAGAGATGAGGCAGCCAGGCCCCATGGTGGCAATGGCACCTCCAAACCTGTTCCTGGCTCAGTTGCAGGTGCCATTTAAATGTGTTCAGTGTCTTAACGCTACTGCAGTTCAAAAGGTACACCTTGAGGGGGCCACCAGGTCAAGGGAAGCCATCATTTCCCTGCCCTGGGGCCTGTGTAGGGAGGTCTCCTCAGAGGGTACAGCCAAAGCATGACAGGTATCAGCCACAAGCTGTGAAAAGAGAAACTCCTATCAGACATAGAGAAACCACAGCAAGGGAATGAGGCACTGGGACAGGTTGCCCAGGATGGGAAAGCCTTGTTTGAATAGCCCTGCAGATACTCAAGCTGGATGTGGTCTTTCCCTGAACATGATCTTAAACTTGGGTTCCTTCCCAAGCCACAATCAACCCTAAATTATTTTTCTGGGTTTTTTCACATTTAGCTGTTTGTTTCTTATTTTAGTTCCCTGACTTGTCTTCCTGACTTGACTTTGCTGTAAGTTTCTCAGCTTCCCTTCCTCCTGTTGTCCCTCCTCAGATCCCCTCACAGTAACTGCACACACAGTAAGGCAGAGCAGCAAAACACAGACTGACAAAGTGTTCATCCTCTCCTAAGCTTCCTCTCCTGTTGTTCCAGGGGCCAGAGAAAGCAGGCTCAAACCCCTCCTGTGTGTCTAACAGCAAAGATAGCCTAGGTGCCACTGCTACAGTCAGTCCTGTGGAAGAAATGCATTAGGGAAAACTGAGCCTTTTCCCAAGTAATACTGGGGAACTGACAGTTCTGAGCAGCTTGGGGATGTTAAAGAGGAGAGCTGGGGCATCAAACTGCTCTCAGACACCATCTGCAAAGCTACAGCCACAGGCAACTTTCTCTGGTCACCAAGCTGCTGCATCCTGATAATATACTTCCTCTTTCATATCCCAAAGAACTTTTACTCACAGAAATATTTGCTGAAGAGGGCTTAATAGTTCAACCTTGATAAACACCTCCATACAGGGCAAAAAATTTGGTGGGGAGGGGATGGGCTTACCACATCATTCTCCCCATCACAGAAAAGCACAGGAGCAGTCTGCCTGGTTTCCATGCAAGGGTTAAAATACTTCATGGACTTTTGAAGAGAAAGAGAAGGAATTTTATAATCATTAACCATTTGATTATTGTCACTTTATGTGCTTAGGTCTAACATTAAAGATGAAAGACTAAAGTAAAGAACTTGAATGTCAGCCACTGTTAGTATCTTTACCTGTGCCCTACAATAAGATGAGAAACATACTGCCAGTTGTTAATGAGCTAGCAGATAACAAGTTTCCATGTTTTCCATCCTCACAAAGAGATATTGTTTTATTGCTTATTAGTGCCTTTTCTGGACTGATGTGAATAAAACTGTACAGCAATACTGCTGATCATCCAGGAAACACAGAACCAGATGGGGGAAATTCCCTTCTGTAATTTCCAGAGGTTTAGGGCTCCTTTGATAAAGCAAAGTGCATGAGAAGGCAGTAGCCGGAAGGAACGTGGCCAAATACGGGGATTTAATAATTGCATAATCTCTGATGAGTAAATGCATAATAAGCACCGAGCACAAAAGTTCCAGGGGTAACTTGCTCAATATCTCTGGAGCTGTAGAGGCTGTGATGCAATCCAGTGATTTCAGGCAATTCAGTACCTGCATGACTGACAAAAGTTGTTATCTGAGGAAGAAGCCAATTTTCACTAATTAGAGGTTGCACTTCATATGTTACAGATCTAGAAATACCATTGAATGACATTGCTTTGATGCAATTATGGACAAGATCTGTGCCTGTTGGGAGAAATTAGCTTCCCATCTATCGAAAGTGCAGGTTATGAGTAGACCTGGTGCACCTGACATGAGCATCCTGGCAGCATCCCAGCACTGCTGATTGCCTCCTGCTACCTACATGCAGAAGCTAAATATCTAATGTTCTGAAGGAAGATTTCTCCCTGCAAAGTTAACTCTCCTCTGTCTACAGTCCCTTGGGGTAGCCGACCACCTTTTCACAGAAAGGGACCTCTCAAATGTGATGGCAAAGCCTATAACTGGAAAGAAGAATGAAAAAAAGTCTTCATTGGATTTGTGTGTCAGGGTTTTGGGTAGGCACTGGTGGTGGATTCTCTGCTAGAATCTTCTCCCATGTCTGGCAGAGCCAATGCCAGCTGGCTCCAAGGAAGGACTCAGTGGACAAGGCTGAGTCCATCACTGACAGTGGTATCATCTGTGGGATAATGTATTTAGGAAGGGGAAAAAACCCTGTGCAACTGCAGCCAGAGAAAAGAATGAGTATGTGGGGGATAGATGTATGAAACCACTCTGCAGACCCCAAGTGCAGTGCAGAAGGAGGGGCAGGACCACGCCAGGTGGAGCCAAAATCCACAGCCTGAATGCGAAAATGCCTTCTGATACCGATAAAATGAGGGCTTGCACTTTAAAAATGTTTAATTCAGAAAGAGGAGAAAAAGATACTGTGCCTTGGCAATTATCGAAGAGAAATATGTGACATTTTCTGAATTTTGAGAGTAAAATACAAGAACAGAAGTAGGGAGGAAGAAAATCTGTGACTTAAATTTTTCTTTAAAATGCAGTTTTAGGTTGGCTGAAACTGTTCATTAATTCAATTGAAACATGGTTTTGTATAAAATTAGAAGAGAACTATTAAGAAAATAGGAAGCTGCTTTTTTTGTGTTCTGTTTGCTTCCTCAGGAAGACCTAAGACAAATAATCCAAGCCTTATAAAGAAAAGAGAATAAAGAACTAAACAACATGAAGTAGTAATGTTTTAAGTCAACCAAGAGAAATCATGAAGGTTTTACTAAGTCCTACTTGACATACAGAATATGTGATTACTTGGACTACTCAGTACATTGTGAACACAGCCAGCGTTTTGTCATGTCTTACTGGAAGACCAGCTTAAAAATACCCAGCAATACCTGCTTATTTGGGATTGCCACACAAAAACCAATCAAGACTGTTTTGAATAGCTGTTAGTTAACAGTGGAGTGGCTGTGTCATGAGAGCTGGCAGAGCAGCTGTGGACACAGGCCCTCTCAAGACAAGAGCTGCAATCACTGCAGCTTTTCACCACTACAGGGTTGCGTTATAGGGACTTTCCTGTGAGGAGCTTTAAACCACAGTTGCCCAAACCCACTGCCTTGGACTTCCCTCTTTCCAAGAGGCCTGCTCTTTTCCCAAGGAAACCACACCACCACATCCCTTCCATCCTGACTCTTACAGGTTATTTGCATAACACAACTGAGATCACTGACTCTCTCACCCTCCTATAGCCCTTTTCTGGACCTTGGTTATCACCCCCTGATTTCTGCAAGAGGCATTTGGAGGTCCTAGAAAGAGCAGCTTTGCCCTAGCTCCTGTGAAGGAAGCCATCTGCCCGGGTAATTTTTCCTCTTTTTCTGCAGGGTTCTCTTGGCTGCTTCAAGCACTCTCTTGCTTGTCCCCATTTTCAGAGTCTTTCTTGCTTACTGCCAGTCCAGACAACTGCAGCCAGCCCCAGAAGTGCCCTGTTGGTTGGCTCTTGGCTAGGGCTTTGCGGGTGGTGCAGTCCACTCAAGCCTGCTCACAGTCATCAGGGCTCCTGTAAACAAGGCAAGACCCAGAGACAGAAAAACTGTTTTAAGCCAGAAGAGATTTTAAGTCAAGCAGTCTGGGCTTGACAGAAATCTGCTATTCCAAAGTGACCTGTGTTTTTCAAGAACATCTCCTCAAGTAAGTAGGCTCAGCCTTCCTCAGATCACAGACTGGTCCTTTTTCTATTTGTGTTTGTACCTGACCTGGGCCATCGAGGCATATGGCAACCAGGGCCAGAGCTCCCGGGTATAACATACACTGTAACTGCTTTTCCTTTGAAAGAACTCACAGGAAGGTGAAGGAACATGGAGAAAAACTTGGACCCCATTAAAAAAAGATATTCTTCATGAGAGGGATAAAACCTAACACACTGTTAGTGAAAAAAGCCAAACAAAACCAAAACCCCTAAAGACTTTAATAACTCTATGATCAAAATTCTTTGGAGCTGGCAAGAAATCAGGGTATTAGAAGAACTCAGGACATTTTAAGTGAAAGAATTCTTACATTTAAGCAAACACTAGCAGCATAATGGACCTATTTTAAGTCTGTTTCAGTTGTCAATAGAGGTTTAGCATTAAATGAAGCAGCCAGCTTGTTATGACCACTTATGAAAATGTGACAAATGCTCTTCCAGCAGGACTTTACACTACCTGGGCTGTTGCAATGATTTAGAGTCTCCCGTGGTGTCTGTAATGAGATGAACCTTGAGGTTAAAGAAATATAGAGAGGATATGCTGAGCTGAATGAAACTTCCTACACACAGAGGTTGTGCAAACATAAATTTGCATCTCTGAAACGAGATATGCGTCTGTGACAGCAGGACAATATCTGCCACTAGTGGAATAAGTCTACAGGGGAACACACCCTGGAAAGTGCTATTTCAACATGGAAAGTGCCTTAGAAATCCCTCCAGGTTTTTCCTCTCATTTCTCTTTGACAAACCACAGTGAGTGAGCATTAGCATTAGTCACTACAAGTATTAACCATTTCAAATGAGATTTCTCTGACGTATATATCACTTCCCTTTTGTTAATTAACTGGAGATTTTAAAGGTATGCAATCCAAAAAAGACTAAAGCACAGGTATTGAATTGGATTGTATGGCATTGTTACAAAAACTACAAATAAGATGTTAAAGTCACCAGGCCAAATCATCAAGGAGCAAACTTGGAGATAGGGGAGATTTTTTTGGTGCTGGGATAAGCATCCTACATACATCTATTTCCAGCTGTGGTTAGAAATTCTAAACATGAAGCTTAATAGAGTCTTTCATATTCTTCCTCATCTCTTAAAAGCAATGCTTTTTTGCTCATTTTTTGTTACCATGTGTCACTTTTTTCTCACCAGAATCATCTTTCCCCAGTTCATTGAGAAACAAAAAACTACTGTTCTTCCTTTAAACCCTGATGGCTTCTATGCCATTAGAAGAGCTGACAGACAGTGTAGGGGACTGAGGGATACCAGAGCCCAGTGCACTCAGCCACAGTCAGCACTAGCACAAAAGTCAGCCGCAAACTTACAGCAGTGACCTCGTAATATTTAATTAGAAAGGAAAGTCCTTAGAGAGTTCCACTGACAAAAGAGTGGTCCCTGTCCTCCACTGATGATCCAGAAGAAAAATATAAGGAAAACTAAATGACCTAGTTAAGGTATAACCTGTTCTTCTGTAGATCTTTCTGTTCTGCTGACATTGAATGAAACACAAAAGTTTTCTCCACCTTCCAACACCTGACTGCTTTGCATGCCTCAGTTGGGAGAGCAGAGTGTGCTTTGTGCCAGTAAGAGGGAGAAAGTAAAAGCTTGTTCAATCAACCCAGTCCTCAGATAACCAAACCCAGTCCTCAGAGAGTGGGAAACACGTTTATCTGGAAACCTCCCAAGATCTGGGAGAGATTTTTGTAAGAGGCACAGAGCAAATCAGAGAGCTGTAATGCAGGGCACTGCCATGCAAATAAGGATGCCTGTAAAGCCTTGGCAATGCTTCCAAAGGGACACCCACTGCAATCAGGTGCTCCTTGCTCAGTCTCTCACAACTACATCAGTGATCTCTCACCTAGAGTGAATTCAGCATCTAACCTGTAACCAAAAGGAGACAAAGCAGCCAGTTTGTCAGACCTATATTGCAGAAAGGTAATGCAACCTAACTTTCCCTGGCCAGTAAGAGGAGATTAAGAGGTTAAATGCCTTAAAACCAGCATTTGCTCAGACTTCTTTGTTTACAAAAGGTACATAAAGCATGGCCAAAGTAGGTTCAACCAGTCTTTATAAACTCATCACAGGACTTCTGTGTGCTCCATACCATGTTGGTAGCACATTATAACAAGAGGTCCAGGTCTTGTTGGTGCCCAAGTGTGCCAACACAAAAATGCTGCCTGTAAGAAAAAAGAATTAAACCCCCTCAAAATGTCTCAGGGTGATGATTAATGGCACAGCTGTTTGTTCCAGCTCCTGCCCTGCTACCAGCAGCCACTACCGTGGCATGGTGCCAGTGGCAATGGGCACTCCAGTGACAAGAGTTAAGAAGAGTGAATAGGTAAAAAGGGTAGGCATTATCCTTAGGTAAGGTACAGCATAGTAAAAAATAGCCTTATAGAATTACTTTTTAATAAGGAAGCCGCTGTAAGTGTACATTTAAACCAAGTACCTGTGACATTAGTTTGAATGTATTTCCTAACCTACCCCTTGGAGTAATGCCCTTAGTACCTTCTATCTAAATACTCCAAATCAAACTTTGCATATTCATTTTTGTGTCTCAGATGAAAATCACCTGAGCCCAGGATGTGAATGTCTTGCTACGTCAGGAACCTGGGGCAAGATTCAGCTGAGACACAAGTCATGGAAACACTCACCCACACACTGTGGAATTCAGGGCCAGCCTGCAGAGAGAAACTTGTTCCCAAAGTGAGCATGCAGTACATGAGAAAAGATAAAGATCAGTTGATCTGTATGTCAGAACATGAACTTGTCCTGTGAGTACTCTTGGGTCTGAGAAATCTGACAGAAATACACTTTATTCTAACTGCCATCGAAACCTTTCTGTGCATAGGCTGTATTTGACCACAAATGGAGAAAAATCTTCAGTATTTTTCTGGAAGGAAACTATTTTTCTAAAGGAAGTGATAGCCATAGAAAATTTTCTTTGCTATTACTTCCTTTAGAGAACAAAGTACACATTCTTCAAATAGAATAAGCTATCAGTTTGATTGAAGAAGCCTCTTTGTCTGAGTTGGGCAGGTATCAAGAAGCAGATTTGATTTGTAAGCTGATGTTCAGTGCCCAACCAGACAGAGAGACACCTCATGCTGCCACCATGAGCCTTTCAGCCTTGGTGCCATCCTGTGAAGCACCAGAGATAATATCAGGATTGAGTCCAAAGGGCAGCAGAGGCAGAAGGGAGTATCAAGATGACAAAGATTTTCAGTCTTGTTCTTTTACTGCCTTTCTTCCCCTCTCAGAATTTTCCTATCTCCTTGATTCATTAGAGACTATATTAGATTAATTTTTCAGGACACACCACTAGCATAAAACTCACCTTTCCTCCACTCTTACAGAATCTTCCCTTTCCCAAGTGAACAGAATTGCGATGCCAGCTAGAAACAGATTGCCCAGCCCACCCTCCAAGCAGAACAACATTTCTGCATCTGACTACACTTGGTGAAAAGAGTGTAGTTCCCTTCAAACCCAGCAGCTAAGCTCTGCTGCAGGCTCCTTATAGCATAGGGCTCAAGTTGACCAAAAACTTGCATAAGCTTACAGTCTTCTATTTGGCATTCAGAAGTGAATCAGTGAAAAAGCATGAAATTTTAACTACAAACAAGATGGATTGAAGACTATGGGAAAGAAGAAATAAAGGATAAAAGAGGATCGGAAAGCAGAGAAACCAATCATCAATGCTTGGAACTTACTTAAATCATTCTTTCTAATTATTGCACTACAGGAAAAACAGAATTTTGCAGTTTTTCTCAGTGTCAATAAATTTGAGTTGGATTCTTCAGTAAGTCAATGCAAACACCAAGTAATACTGTTCCCCTCAAGAGTTCTCTGCATTTTAGCAAGCGTTTGTGAGAATAAAACCAAATGCAGGTATTCTCACTGTTCTCTCAGAGGGGCCGTCACCTCCTATAGCTGCAGGGTCAATGGAACAGGAGAACCAAGACAACTCTGGGATCAGTATCAGCAGTGACTGATGGCTGGGAAAGAGCCCTAAGGAATTATTACATTCCTTCCAGGAGTTAGTTTCACACGCATTAGAGAGGCTGCCAGCATGTGAGGAGTGTCAGATGATGCACCATGCGTCACAAGGTTCAGCTGGAGAGAGTCCTGTGAGGAGCAGGAGTGGAACATGATGATCCCCATGGCTCCCTCCCAGCTCTAGGTGTCTCATGACTCCAGAAGTGCACAGCACTGCCCCAGGCAGGAGGAGATGGTTTCATGGACAAAGGCCAACAAAAAAGCTATAAAGGCAAGAGGCAGGGATGGCCCCTCTAACATCACTAATCCTGTAATATTGGATTGTTGAGGGATAGAAGGCAAAGGTTGCAAAACCTGGCCAAGAGTGCAGGCAAAGGTGGCTGAGCTGAGATACTTGTCTGACCCAGCAAGGAATGTCATACCTTTTTCATATTCATGTATGTGTCCATAAAATTACTGTTCCATTTTACTGTGTGTGAACCAAGGTGCTGCCTTCCTCTGGTTGGATAATTCACTGTTATTTACAAATATTTACACATTTTCCTACTGTATCAGTCATATTCCTAAATAATTATTACATCACTCATTCCAGACCTACATGCTGTGAGACCAGGGTGGGAGTGGATCTAAATTTGTGTAAATATTTTTGGTGAAAGTCTGTACATTTCACAGAATGTACTCTGCTGTTGTGAGTCCCACAGAAACTTCTGAAGCTGGCTATAGGGCAGCTATCCCCATCTTCAGCAGCACTGTAAGAACCTGTCAAAGCAAAAAATCTGACAAATTTTCCAGCAAATAAGTCAAGAGGAAGCAGAGCAGGGTGTTTTACTTTTTACCTTTTAAATTTTTAGAATAGTTTTAAACCCCATGTAAGTGGTGTGGATACCTTCCAACCTTACGGCAGTGGTATTTGCTCACCCTCACCTCTGTAACTACCCACGCACAGCTACTGCTCCCTCTTTAATATAGGTCAGTTTGAGGCACAGATGGCTCCCAAGACACATATCCTGTCAAATAGACCCCACATTCTTTGGGAACAGAACTTCCTCTATTGATTTTGTGCCAGTCAGGCACTAGACTGTAGTTTGGGTCTTGATTCACTGCTGCCTTGGGGCAAAGTCAGGCCAGGATTATTTGGCTGTTCCTTTAAGGGTGCTGAAAGAAAGCCAGCTGGAGGCCTTTCCAAAGGAGGTGTCAGAGCAAGCTGTAACACTAGAAGAACAGGAGAAGCACAAAACCCAAACAGAGTCCAGCAGCTGCAATACACACAGGACAACCAGAAGTAAGACTGGGAATACCAAAAGGAGGCTTTTCCCTTGGAAGTAAGAAAGGAAGAGCTCCAGCACAGAAGGTATGATTATATATGAACTTTAGAAATATGAAATCCTGCAATGACAAAGGAAAGTGGGAGGAAAGAAGAGAGCAATTCAGCGGGGAGCTGGGGGTCTGTGTTAGGCTGTGTGTAGAAGAGCTGACAGCTCTGGCACCAAGAATTGCTGAAGGAAAAAAGAAACAGAGGATTTTTTTGTTGTTGTTGCAAAACACCACCAAGGCATCCTAAAATCTCTTCAAAAGTGAACAAAACCTAGATTTATAAAAGAAAAATTGACCACATGGGATGACTGAACAAGGAACAAATTGGATCCTTCCCCCTCAAGCAGCAAGGCAGAGCTGTGGTTGTCAGAGGTTTGTGGTTAGGAATGCAGAAAGGAGGGCTTGTACAGCAGCTGCAGAGCTGGAGGGGCTTCCCCAAGGGCTGGGGTGTGAGTGGAACACAAAGCCCAGGGCAGGTGAGGTGACACCCCCTCCCACTCCCCAAGGGCAGAGTGGGCTGCCCTGAGAGCCCTCAGCCCCCTGCCCCTCCCAGCCCAGCACCAGTGACAGGTTTCTCTGCACAGCTCCTTGTATCAAGTGGGAAAATTCTCACCTCACCTACCAGCCTAACCCTGGCAGCTCAAAGAGCAGAAGTGCAGATTGGAGAGGTACAGGTGTAGCCCCAAACCCTGAACAGTGCACAGCTGGCACTGTAGGGATGCAGTGACCAGGACACACCTCAAGTTCTTCTGTGTACAGCAGAAACCATGAATTCCTGCACAGGATGGCAAAGCCCTGCCACCCATGGGCAGCATCCCAGGGGCAGCACAAGTGCCCTGCAAGCCCTGCAGAGGCAGCAGCTGCCCACTCACCTCCCAAGGTGTGTGTGACATTTTGACAAGCTACATAAGACTTGCTGCCCTTGTTTCACACAGCCTGCTGGGGGTGAGCAAACAGGGCAAGACCTGAAACGGGGCAGAGAATCTAGGCTGGAAAAGGAAAAATATGCCCTGGCTACGTCCCAAAGCTGACTTGTACAAATGTTTCTCATTACTGTGTTAGAGATGGTCTCCACCCCGCTCTCTGGTGTGATTATCTCAGAATCACACAAAGCATGCCCATGGCACTAGGTGCTGTATGGCTTTAATAATTACCAGGTGGGAGGAGAGCAGGGGATGTTATGGTGACTCAGTGAGCACGATCCTGGGCAGGGCTCAGACTGGTCCTGCCAGAGCCACGTTTGCAGCAGGCTGGTGTTCCAACAGCCGGGAGGAAGGAGGGGCAGAAACGCTTCTTTCCTGGAGCAGCACTCAGTGTGTCAGTCCTCCCCAGCTTGGGCCACCTTGCCATCTAGTGGTTCACACTGCAGAGCTGACACAGAGCTGGGTTCCTTCGTGCTGCAATCCTGTAATGCCCATGCTTTTGGCCTTTATGCACCAAAGGAAGAACTTCAAATTCCCTTGGATCTGCACTCATTTCTTAGAGTGTCAGGCTGTCAGTAAAACGTGCTGTCATAGCATGAAGTTAGAAAAGAAGATGCATAATGCCTACTGCCTTGTACATATCACATCCTATAAAAAGGGTCCTCTGCCCATCCTATCTGAAGTGATATACTCATCAGGACATGACTGCTTTGGCCTGAATAGACCTTCCTTCAGCTTTTACAAAAAAATTTTGTGAAAAAACACTCCTTCATTTTAAAGATTTTTATAAGATTCATTTTCTGTCAAAAAAAGAAAGAGTTATCAGTAGGGAAGTAGATAAAGGTCAAAACTGGAGTGATAGAAATCCAACCTGCTAATATACAAAGTCCAAAGGGCTCCAAAAGATAAACTGCATGCATTAAGGTTCTTGACATTGCCTATACTAACATGAATATGGATGTTAACTTCCTTTGCATGTCCCCTTTACACCCATTTTTACTTTTGTTTGGGCTCTGTCCAGCAGAGTTGCAAATTTTAATTTATTCAACCACCTCACCTAGTGACAAGAACAAAAATACCTGCTTCATTTCATTTCAGCATGAACTGTTAACCTTCTGTGACCATGTTTATAAATGGAAAATATGATGTCTGTATCCAAAATGGACTTCTCATGCAGATAATCCCAGATGAGAGTCTGGCTTGATATAATTTCTGTATTTCTTAGCAGCTCCATCTGCAAGGCTCCAGAGTTATCTTTGTCATATAAAAGGTGCTTGGCTGTGATCAGTCACGGAGTCAAGGGAAATCTCAGTACTCAACTGTCTTCAGCCACTTCAATCTAGAAAGGCTTTTCCTGTGTTTATCTTGCTCAGTGCAGATAGAATGACAGGGTAGTTTGTCTTCCAGTTAAGGATCTTCCAATTCATTTTTTATGCCCTTTCTACAAAGAGAGCAGCAGACAAATGTAAGGAACAGCTATTCACTTTAACATGATAAATAAAAATTCTTTTGAACCATCAACCTCTAAAGAGTACTCCTTAGCATTAGAAACCACAAAATAAAAATCAGTTACAAGATCTCTTTGCACTTGCATGGGCAGTGTCATTATTCTAACAAACTTTATCTTCAGCTTTGCTGTAGAGGCCATGGGCTGCTGGAAGCAAGAGAAAACCAGCACCTGGTTTTTTCCCACCCTGATCCTCTGCCTCTATGGATTCTTCTACATGATGAAACCATCAGAACCTTTCCTAACACCCTATCTAACAGGACCAGATAAAAACCTGACCACAGATGAGGTATGGCTTTATTCTATGATTTATTTTAACTGTATTGAAAAGAGAAATGGAAAACACTGTTTAATTTTTTTTAAAAGGATGAAAATAAAAAAAAAAGCACAAATTTAACTAGCTCTGACAGGTTGCAATTTGCAGCAGACTGCATAAATAAAATATCCATTTAACGGATCCAAGATCCATTTGCCTGCCCAACAGTCCCATGCTGATTCAATGTGGTTGTATATTTTATGAATTCCTTCAGAGAAAAAACTCCCCTCTACAACACCATTTAAAATACATGAACTTCCTTTCCTCAACAATAAGAACACTGACATCTCCTCTTCTGTTCTAGGTTACCAACCAGATTTTTCCAGTCTGGACATACTCCTACCTGGCTGTCCTTTTCCCAGTGTTCCTGCTCACAGATTACGTGCGCTACAAGCCCGTCCTCCTCCTGCAGGGCCTCAGCCTCATCGTCACGTGGCTGCTGCTGCTCTTTGCACATGGAGTGGTGGCCATGCAGCTGGTGGAATTCTTCTATGGCATGGTCACAGCCACCGAGGTGGCCTATTACGCCTACATCTACAGCGTGGTCAGCAGCCAACACTACCAGAGGGTCACCAGCTACTGCAGGAGCGTCACTCTGGTGGCAGCCACCGTGGCCGCCGTGCTGGGACAGCTGCTGGTGTCCTTAGCAGGCGTCTCCTACTTCCACCTCAACGCCATCAGCTTGGCTTCCGTGTCCTTGGCGTTCGTGTGCGCGCTCTTCCTGCCCATGCCCCAGAGGAGCATGTTCTTCCACAGGAAAGATGCCCCTGAGCCTGTGCCAGAGCCTGGCAAAGGGCTGGCCGTGGGCACTGCCCCCAGGCCCCAGAGCTGCCAAGAGGAAAGGAGCCCTGCTGCTGCTGCCGGGGCCCCGAGCCCCCAGCCCCAGGCCGGCAGTGCCGGGCCCCACAGGCACCTGCTGGGCGTGCTGCTGCAGCTGGGCAGGGACCTGAGGCACTGCTACGGCTCCCGCAAGCTCCTCTGCTGGTCCCTGTGGTGGGCTCTGGCCACGGCCGGCTTCAACCAGGTGGTGAATTATGTCCAGGTGCTGTGGGACTTGCGAGCCCCCTCGCACAGCTCCGCAGTGTACAATGGAGCTGTGGAAGCCATAGCAACGTTTCTGAGTAAGTCAGTGTTTAAACATTGACCACAATGACAGCCTCTGAAGTTTCACTTTAGTAAACTTTCTAAGTGCCATTCCATTACAGGCGCTCCAGGGAGCCAGTGCACACCCTGTGCATTCCAGACCTAGGTCTTTGATGTACAACAGTTCAAATGTGAGTTATGTTAGTTTTTCTTTTATAGCCGACAAATAACTGTATTTTACCAGTATGCAGAAAGTGTGCAAGTCACACAGACATTGCATCTAGCTGGTAAATCCATTCAGAAGCACCCCTGTTTCTTTGGATGAGGCTACTGTGTGTTGGTATTTTTTCCCCCAAATAAAATATTGCATTGTTTCTATAACAGTGCTATCAGCTTACACAGTTAAGAGAAATTTTCTGTGAAAATTTTACACAAAATGAACATAATCCTCTCTCTTTTTTTTTTTTCCTAGTGAAACACCCTTGTGCAACCAGACAAAAAGAAAAATTTTAGTCGTTGCATGATACAAAAATTTTCAGGGGAAAAAAGACCCTATGAATCCTTACGATACTGATCTGAACCATTCCATTTTTGTACCAGGAGCATTGCTCACATCACACATGCAAAGTGAGGTTATCAAAAGGTAACATCAGAGGATACCACCCTGCCTTGGTTCACATTGTGCTATTGTAAAGAACTTGCACAAGATGTGGGGGTGTGTTTTATCAGGAAAAATAAACACATCTGCACCACACCTAATCATTCAGGTCACCCTTACAGTCTTTAAGGAGAAACAGATACCACTCTTGCAGCAGGCAACTAAACAGACCACATGAATCATGAATTTGAAGACCTCCTGTAGTATCTACTCCTTGATGAATTTCTCTCTCATGGACTTGCCTAGTTCTCAGTGTATAAGTATAGAAGTTTTTAAATATAATTTATAGAAGTTTTTAAAAGGGTCTGGGACCCCTAAGATGGGCAGCCAGGTGGCTCTACTTTGCAACAGATGCATCTTCTAGGAGGTCCACAAAAAGCAAACCTATCCTTTCTTGTTCCTTGGATATACTTCCTTGATGCCTCAAAACTCACTTTTTTGACAGTTTACCTCTCTATGAGGTGCACAGAGCTAAACTGTTCAATAGAAGGTTTACTAGCCTAACTAGGAGAAGGTGGAAGAATTTCCTTCTTGAACTCCAAACCATGTTCCTAATTCTCTCCCCAGAGAGCCATGCTGTGTACAGACACCTAAATAATGAATCCTCCTACATTACAGTAAATTTATCCTGTGAAGTGGAATAAAGCACTAAGAATGGAATGGCATAGACTTGATATATGCTGTTGTCTTAAAATGTCCAGTCATCTGCACAGCTGCAGAAGCCATCAGAAATGCTTTCAAACTTCAGACTACTCTGCTTCATTATTCAGCATTGCCTTTTGGTATGTGAGTGTGGCAGGACTTGGTCATACAGGCTGTAGAGCAGATACAATATTTACACATATTTTTTTGTCTTTTTCTAGGCTCAGTAACATCTTTCCTGGTACAATATATGCAGATTAACTGGGACCATTTTGGAGAACTGGCTTTAGGGATCTTCTCTGCAATAGATGCAGGTTGTCTGTTTCTCATGCATTTCTCTACCAGCATCTGGACATGTTATGCTGGATATCTCATTTTCAAGGCATGCTATGTGCTCCTCCTGACAATAGCAACGTAAGTACAAAACATCACAATGCATCATCCTCATCATGCACAGAATACTGACCCTACTCTGAGTTTGCTTTGGGCATCCTTTTCCTCAGAGGTAGCTGACCTAATGCTTGACATAACTGTTTAGGTAAGGACAAGAACACTTAAATGTCTGGTTATGTTGTTTTCATTCTTCCAAACAACCAGGAGAGAAAAATTGTCAAAAGGACATTGAACATTTACCTAAGCAGAAATTAAACAAAGCACAAGGTAATTTTGTTACTAAAGGCAATGGTAACTGCAAAATGTAGAAGCCATTTTCCTCCTTCCTGGCATGAAAGATGAAAAATGAGCAACAGGGACAAGCATACCTTGACAGCCATCCTTTAGGATCACCATCTGCCTAGACCCCCTACTGATGACCCTTTTAGCATGTCATGAACTGCTTGAATGCAGGAAAAGACTCCACATAAAGTGTACCCTAACATAATTTTATACAATTGATCATAATGATATTAAGATGTAAAGAAGGAATAAAAAGGAGGATAGGACATATAAACTCAGATGAGATCTCATAGGAGACCAAGCTATTCTGTTGTCAGAAATAGAAATACATAAATAATATTAACAACAAATATTTCGTCCTGTGTAATAAATATAAAATGTTATTGCTCCAGTAATTTTCTTGTTTGGAATGTCTTGAGACATACCACACTATTTCATTAACAAAAATACTGGATGCATTTTGTGTCAAACTCCAAAATTAATCAGATACCACTTTAAAAAATTGCTGACATTATAATGCATGGCAAGGTTATGCCTATCTTGAAGGAAGCCAAGTGAGCTCTTAATTGTCATTTTTGTAGATTGTTATTACATTATAGTTAATTACACCTGGACTATTTCAATATATTCTAAAAAAAATCCCAACAAAGTAAAATCTTGCAAAAAACTCCCAAGCTAAAATTATTGAAAATGAATCCTGAAGTAGTAACACCCTTTTGTTTGTATAGAAACTTTGCAGGTGTATATTGTGAAGAAAGATGTTTTGATTATTGTCAAAAAAGATATTGCAAGTAAAAATCTATGGGCTCTTGACAGAAATAAATAGCAAGTTACCTCCACTGTCAAATCACAAAGCAAAATGTGACTTATTACCATGGATAGCTTGGTCTCTGAAAGCTTCCAGCCATGGACTCTCTACAGCCTGTCTGGCATAGTCTGTGCAGGCAGAGAAGGAGGAAAGGGGAAGGGTACAGAGAGCTGACATTCTACCTGATCATCTGAAAGCAGGGCTTAGAAAAGCAGTCCATGCAGGTCAAAAAAACCCATTAAAATACACTATGATACCCAAGACTTTTTTTGTTTTAGAGAAAGCAATGAAGCAAACAAACAAAGAAGCACCATTTCCTCTGTCCTTGATGGACCATCTGCATGAATCACTTTCTCTTCATCAACTGCTAGACAGCAATAGCTTTCCCAGGGGCAGTGACTAACCTGCCAGTTTCCTGTTAGGTTCCAGATCGCCGTCAATCTGAGCATGGAGCGCTATGCCCTGATGTTTGGATTCAACAACTTCATTGCCCTGCTCATCCAGACCATTCTCACAATAGTTGTTGTAGATTCAAGAGGCCTGGGACTGGACATAGTGACTCAAGTAAGTGCAGTTACCTTACTTTCCTACTTACTGCTCAGCCAAGTCATCTTCAAAATTCCTATGCTAAAGGACAACTTAATTATCTTTCCTCTATAGAAATCCAGACATCATTCTTCCCTTTTGCCTTTTAATGCATTTAGGATTACTGATGCTGGACTGTTACTTTTCAAAGGGAGAACATAACTAACCAGGCCCTGCTATCCAACCAGTTTTAATAGTTAATAGGACACCATCCTCTCTTCCCAAAAGCTCAGACTGGTTTGGTCGGATGCAGAATGGGAGTTCAGGACTGTTCTTATCCCTCTCCCTGTTGGACATTTGTCAAGAGGCGCAAGGAATGGAAGGGCAGTTCTTCATTTCACAGTTATCTGCTGTATCTCAGCAAAAGCTGAGATTTTGCTTAATCACAAAGCAAAAACTCAAGTGTAGAGAAACTGCCAGAACACAAGAAAATCAGAGTGACTCTCATCTTCAGAAGAAGCAGCATTTCTCTAATGTGTTTTTCATTAACTGTTCTGCCTTTTTCTCCTCCTCTCCCAGTTTTTAATTTATGGCAGCTACTTCGCAGTCATACATGGGATTTTCATGATCAGAAGCATTTGTGTGCTGGTTTCATGCAAATGCCAAAGGAAAATAGTGAGATCTTGCACAGAGCAGCTGAACCAGGCTGAGCACGAGTCAAGAGAGCAGATTGTCACAAGCCACATGACATGGCTGTAGGAGGCAGGCAGGCTGGAGAAGGGCTTCTCCTGGGAGAAGGGCTCCCAGCAGGAAAGAAGAGCAGCATGCAGGGAACAGCAGTGCAAGAAGAACGTTCAACTGAGCCCTGAAAAGAAAAGCTACGCTGAATCATTCCAGATCTTCAGCACAACATATGCCAGCAGAGAGCTCACCAGAATGGCACTGTGCCAAGAATAAAAGATAAGTTTCTTTAGATTCTTATTTACATGTATATAAATAGCTTAAGGGCAGTAAGTTATACACAGAATCAGAGCAACCACCTTTGCCTCCCCCCATGCATGATGGCAGAGAGCAGAATTCACCCTGCCTTGCTCATTGTAGCTCCTGAATGTGGTGCTGGCAAAGCTGCTTCTGTCACATTTGCTGATGCAGTGGCTGAGGGTGTGTCTCCCCTTTGCACAGACCTTGTTCTGAACCAAGGAAGAAAAGATCGTGTTTGCATCATTCTATTCTTTCATACCCACTACAGGCAGATGGGGGACAGGCTCCTCCTGTCTCATCCACAGCTCTGCACACAGGCTGCAGAAAGCTGGGCTTGCACAACCTGTCCTGGGAGCTTCACTGCAGCACTGCAACATCACAGTTATTGCTTGGCCCACATTTGAGAGCTACAAACACTGTGCTGACTTCACAGCAACCTCTGCTGAGAAGAGAATAATTCCAGAGTCCAAGCAAAAGGCAAGAGCACCTTTGTACTTCCAGTAAAATTAAACTCAGGACTGGCTATCTTCCTCTTTCAGCAGGAAAAAAATAATATGAAAGGGCTTAAGTAGCACAGATTAAAACCAGAGAAGGACATTGTGGAGAAATTTAGCTGATTCCACAGAGGAAAATTCCAGATTAACAGGAATATCCAAGATTTATAACTGAAACAAACAGTGAGCATCATGTGTGTTTTTGAGTGCCAAGTGAGGGAGGTCCACTGATCTTGGCCAAGAATTTGGCAGGATCAGCCAAACTCATGTCAAGAAGCTCCAAGTCCTACAGCTAATTTTGTCCAAAGGACAGTCCAGAAGAAGAAAAAAGACACTAGAAATGAGTTTGCATAGTGAATGTCTAATTTAATATGAACCATATTCATATGCTGAAGTTATTTCTGTACTGCTGTTTGCTTCTAGCTTCCAATATCTACATCTAACTAATAAAAACCACTTAGCATTTACAGAATATTTTTCCTGTAGAGACACAAGCCATCATTTGTACAGATACCAGCTTTTCATACCACTGTGACACACTGCAACACAGACAAAGTGCCCAGAGGCAAGGACAGGACCGAAGCAATTTGTTTCAAGTCACAAGAAGAATCAGTAGGATCTGACAAAATGAACCTGGCTAATTTTTTAGGCCTTTTGTTTACTACTGTGCATTGTGGGGACATTGTCTGTTTTAAACTGGCTCTAAGCAGAACAGTTTAATCATTACAGTCATAAAAATAGGAGATGCACTTAGTCTCCAGTGGCAGTTCATTTCTTACTGCAGAACTGAGGGCATGATGCTCCTGCCTGAAGAAACAGGGACAGAATCCAGGAGAGTAAGGACTATTTTTCTCTTCTCCCTTGTGAGTAGCAATCTTCTTTTGAGGCATTCAGTTTAGAACTAGATGTCAGTCCCGGACTAGAAGTTAATAAGAGCTTGTGTTTAAATCAAAAAGAGGAACTTCATATTTTCAGTTCCATTCTTATGTTCTGGCTAGAGCTAACTGCTCTCTGTGTCTGTAGGATGTCACTGAGGAGCAAAGGACCGAGCAGACACAGTGTATTTCGCTTGCAGCTTTAGAGAAAACCATCTTCAGAAAACAGATAAGACTTCAAAGAAAAAATCTATTCCTATTCTCTCTAATCTCCAAAATAATGATTCTGAGGTTGGAAGCTGGCAGGAAGCATTATGGGGGAAATAAGGGAGGAAGATGAAGGGCAGAGGCAGGTCCAGCTCTCCTGAGCATTTCCTGCCTGCTTGCACCAATTTCAGCCCTGAGGGAACCTCCCATACCTGCAGGACCAGACCAGGCTCTGTCAAGCTCCCAAAGGGCCTCTCCTGCCAGGGCCTCAGCTTCTGCTCCCAGCGTCAACACACATCCTACCAACAGGTTTCAGGGTGAACTCCAGCCTCTGATGAACCTTGGAAGATGCAGGCAGTACAGTCTAAAAAAAAAATGGGTAAAGGAAAGCAAAGCAGCAGCATTTCTCTGAAACAAGCCTGGTAATTTTTTAGCTAAGAACCTAGATTTAGCAGTTGAATTTAATCCCTTTGTCCTATAGAGAAGTAATTCCAGGCTAACTAATAGTAGGAAGCATTTGCTGTCCCACCTTCCATAGCCCCAGCAGAGCCAGGACAGTCAGAGATGCCCTATGAGCCCAGAGGCCTCTGTGCTGTGCACGGGACAGGGGCAGTTAGTCCAAATTTTAAAACTGGCTATCTGTCTTTCCATAAATCAGAGACCAGAGCTTTTAATGGTATTTATTAACAGAAAGAATGCAATCATTGCTTTCTTGTCACAACAGGTCTTATTAATCATTAGCTACACTAAATCTTATAGTTTTATCTTAAAAACAGAACTCAGTTTGCTGACAAAACGCATAAAGAACACTTTCCCTACAATCTTCATGGACAAGTTCTGCAAGAAAGAACAACTATGACAAGTTGCTGTTATTATTATTATTTAAATTCTGATAACATTTTCAAGTTTAGAAATAACTTCTTGGAAAAAGTTACAGAAATATCTGACTACCACCAGCTCGAAAGGGTGGTTTCTCACTTCTCTACAAGACAAAGTCATCCTAGGAAGAACTGCACCTGAATCCACAGGAAATTCCCCACAGCCAGAGCCTTGACAGGTAATTCATCATTTATTTGGGAGTGTGCTGGCTACTCACTTGCTCAGTGCATTTGGAGGTGATGCAAGATTTATGGAGATGTTGCTGATCAGTCCAGGGCTTAATTTTTTATATTTTTATCACATTTCAAATAAGGGCTTGAGTTAAAGATACTAGAGACTAAATTGTAGTTACAATTATTTGTAGGAGAAAGATGACAGAGACAATTTTTAAAAATCAAGTTACAAGGTTAGGGCTGCTTTTTCTAACATTCCTCTGAGGTCACACAAATATTGTCTTTATAACATATGATTTATACTAAGTTTTAATGGATATCATCTCAGTGCAAGCAGAAGCACTTTTTCAAAAGTGCCTGCTATAGAGTGGAATTCAGCAATTTAAGATACACAGCTTGTAGCAGCATGATTAGACATCAGCTAGTGCTTTGCTTTAACTTGCTTATGATTGAAAACACTGTTTCACTTATTTCAGGATCAGTGAAATTGACTTTTTAGCACAAAAGCAGTAAAATAAACTTAAAAAACCAAATCTTTCTCGACTTCTTTTTGCTGCCAGCTACACTGAAGAAACAAGCCTCTTTTTCCTTTTGGTCATCACTTTCAAAAGTGAAGTCAATAGTTCTCTATTCTAAGTCTGAGCAGGTACCATGAGCAGATAGTTTCTGGGTCTTTCTTTACCCTCTCCAATGACTGGAGTGCAAGAAACATGGTGAGTGTTAAGGCATTTTTAAGAAGCTAGGATCAAAATGGGTTGAGCTCCCTGATAACTTTTATTGCCATCAAGAACATTTGCATGGTCACTGTGTAAAATCAGTCAACAAAAAAATCAAACAGATTTGCAAATCAACAGACAAAAACCTCCTTGAGCATACAGAATGAGCTTTGATCTCACACTTTGCCCACCCATTCACTCAGAAATGAGGCTATAATGGAACTTTATTCTTCTGCTACAGCACAGCCACTGAGCCCTAAGCACGTCACTATGAACAGCCTTTGAGTTTACCAGGGCTGGTGCACCTTGATCCAGTTGCTCATTTCCAAACTGCAGCTGTGGAGCCAGGCAGGTTCAGTGAGGGAACATTGGCTTAGGCATGTGGCACAGGTGGAGCCACGCACTTCACTCGTGAGACAGAAGTGACAATGCCCTTTATCAATATAACAAAGTTCAGTGGTAAATGTGACAGTGGTTTAACAAGACTCAACAGGAAAGTGTGCTTGATTTAGTGCAGAGATGGCAAGATCAGGTAAAACTTTCAGAGAGACCCTCCTCCTAAGTCACTGGGCTCTAAACTCCTCTCAGAGAGGAGCCTGGGTGCAGTTTAGACCCACTCCTAGTCCCAGATTTGGTCAACTGCTTCCATCTAAAGGGTTATGCAATAAATGCAATAAGTTCTTTATATGATGTAGCCAAGGTTTCAAGGCTGAGCATGCTGTTAATCACTTACCAAGAATGTGTTGCAGCAAAGAATCTCAGCCTCAGGAGCGTGCCAGAGGTGTCCCTGCCCAAGAGGAGATCCAGGAGTGCAGCTCAGTGCAGGAGAGCTTGAGATCAATGGTTTGGTAACATCTGCACACCAGCCAGACATCTGAGCCACCTCTGCAGGCAGCCCTTGGTTGTCACACTGCCACCTGTCCCCCTAAGTCCAGTTACACTGGATGCCACCACCACAGCCCTCACTGGTGGTTATGGCTGCAGGGGAGTGACTGTAGGTTTAGTTAAAATGTAAACTTGAAAATTAATTTTTACCAACTGTGAAGAGCACCTATTCTTCCTTTGATACCTTTTTTTTTTCGTTTGTTTGTTTAGGTAGATTATGGATTGCTGGAAGGGAGCCGTAAACCACAGCTGGATTTATCCCACAGTGATCATCTGTGCAAATGGATTTTTCACCACAATGAGGCCATCAGAATCTTTTCTCACCCCCTATCTAACAGGACCAGACAAAAACCTAACAGCTGAAGAGGTATGTAACTATTCACTTAAGCAGTAACTAAAATGCTTAAAGCATTAGGTCTTACAGCAGTAACTGAAGGGAAGATGAAGTGCATTTTATCTAAAGATCCATATTTAAGATGATTTTGGAAAAGAGTAGGGAGTCACCTCTTTGGCAGGAGGTCCAAATTTTAAAGTCCCTACATTCTCAGAACTTTGAAACCCCTTTGATGGTTGATATTTTTGGCAAAATCAGGTCAGCTAGTTCCTCTCTCCACCCCAGAGGAGACATTTATTTATACTTACCATGGAATTGATTACACTGACAGAATTGATTTCAAAACATAAGAAAGCTAAGCAGCCTTCCCAGCTAAGCAGCCTTCCCCTTATGAGTTGTAAGCTTATTTCCTATATTTCATGCATTCATTAACCTTTGGAGGTTAAGCCACATTCAGAAAAATTGGGGGTTTTTGACAAAAAACATGCACTCCAAGCTTCCTTGCTATGTGCTGTGTTCAGCACTGGCTGCTTCAGGAGTACACCTCCCAGCAAAAGGGGACATGGTTAACACGTGGCTGAGTCATGGAGCTAACGGTATAATTAGAAAACACAGGCTTGCTACACCCACATACAGCTAATATGAGGAACAGTCATTCCTGATGTGCAGTAGCAAATGTTAAGGCAGAATCCACCAGCACACTGTGAACCCAAGGTTTCTGCTGAAAAAAGGTATTTGTGGTTTAGGTTGTCAGGGAGTCTTTTTCTCCCCCCTTTTAATATTGTTTTGTAACCACAAGGGAAAGCATTATTTCTTATATAAATCACACAGATAGCATCATAGAGTGCCTTAATTCTGATTTCAGCAAGAATCCTTAACTCAAAATCAAGCAGAGTACAGATATTGTCTCTTTCAGCCAAACTCACCTCCAGTGAGTTAATTCAATGAGGTAATTCTAAATTCAGAGAAACAAAAGAAGTCACACAGAAAGATACAGTGAACCTGCTGCTCACTATGCAAAATCATTCCAGTACTTGCTCAGAAGTAAAAAACATTCCTCCAGCATTTGATACAGTTCCTTTCTAGTCTAATTGCTTAAGCAGAGAACAAGAGATAGGAATGGATACCTTAGCAGGCCCCACAATTACTGGGCAAGACCTGTCCAAAACAGGCAACTTAAGAGTCACAGAAGAAGGGTGCTTTGCGATGTGCATCTATAAGGATACCTGCCCCAGGTGTGCCCAAACTGCCTGGGCAAGCACTGAGCTTTAGTGGCAACCACAAACAGCACCTTCCAACTCAAAATCAGAAGTTTTAGAAAAAAAGAGAAAGAATTTCTTCACAGGGCATCTATGTATTGAACTCCATCTGAAACTTACTGGAAGACTTCTTCAAATTTACTTTAAATCAGAAAAAAACATAAAAGGTGCTGTACGCTAGTAGCAGTTACACATTCTGTGCTGTTCCAATTCCCCTTTGTAAGAAGCACATACTTTTTTTTATCTCTACCTAACAAGGGAAAGACGTGACCAAAGGTATACACGTTAAAACAAGCCTTCATTTTCAGATACTGGAGGGAATAGGATTTGAAACCAGAGAGACATCAGACACAAAGTCGTAATTGCTTTAAACAGTTGAACATCAAAAGGTGCCTTCTTCATAGGCCTTTACTGGAATTACTTTTTAAGCCAATCTGTTTCTTTAGTGGAGCATAACGTCACTGTCTTTAGTCCTTACATAGTGAAGTCACAGTGAGGTAACTAAAAGCAGTTTAAGCCTGCACTGTTCACACATTCCAATGTTTCATATCATCAAAACTATGTCATTTCAGCAGTAACACCATCAAAAACCATCCAAGAGGGTATTTCAAACACATGGGGGGTTGGGGCTGTTTTGTTTGTTTAACATCTCCTCTTTCATTGTGTTCTAGGTTACCAACCAGATTTTTCCAGTCTGGACATACTCCTACCTGGCTGTCCTTTTCCCAGTGTTCCTGCTCACAGATTACGTGCGCTACAAGCCCGTCCTCCTCCTGCAGGGCCTCAGCCTCATCGTCACGTGGCTGCTGCTGCTCTTTGCACATGGAGTGGTGGCCATGCAGCTGGTGGAATTCTTCTATGGCATGGTCACAGCCACCGAGGTGGCCTATTACGCCTACATCTACAGCGTGGTCAGCAGCCAACACTACCAGAGGGTCACCAGCTACTGCAGGAGCGTCACTCTGGTGGCAGCCACCGTGGCCGCCGTGCTGGGACAGCTGCTGGTGTCCTTAGCAGGCGTCTCCTACTTCCACCTCAACGCCATCAGCTTGGCTTCCGTGTCCTTGGCGTTCGTGTGCGCGCTCTTCCTGCCCATGCCCCAGAGGAGCATGTTCTTCCACAGGAAAGATGCCCCTGAGCCTGTGCCAGAGCCTGGCAAAGGGCTGGCCGTGGGCACTGCCCCCAGGCCCCAGAGCTGCCAAGAGGAAAGGAGCCCTGCTGCTGCTGCCGGGGCCCCGAGCCCCCAGCCCCAGGCCGGCAGTGCCGGGCCCCACAGGCACCTGCTGGGCGTGCTGCTGCAGCTGGGCAGGGACCTGAGGCACTGCTACGGCTCCCGCAAGCTCCTCTGCTGGTCCCTGTGGTGGGCTCTGGCCACGGCCGGCTTCAACCAGGTGGTGAATTATGTCCAGGTGCTGTGGGACTTGCGAGCCCCCTCGCACAGCTCCGCAGTGTACAATGGAGCTGTGGAAGCCATAGCAACCTTTTTGGGTAAGCAATCATTAGCAGGTACTTGTAACCCATCCTGTGCTGACGGACTCTTCAGAAATGTGTTTGGTACCTTTCCACCTCCTATGAGAGCTAAGTAAACAGACAGAGATAAATAGTGTGCAAAGCATGATTTTACTATAAACTTTTACAGTGGGCTCTTCAAAATTAGTCTTAAAAACATATATAAATAAGCTTTTTCTTCTTAGAGGAGACTCATTCTGCCAAAATGTTTTAAGATTACTGCTCTGTTTAGACCACGTCTTTAACCTTAAGTAAGCACATTAAAACTGTGCAATGATATCTTCCATATTCCTCCTTCAAATACACCTTAAGCTGGCTGGTTTAAGAATTAAAAGAACATGTTAACAGATACACTCCTCTAAGTATTACTCAGAGCATACTGTGAAAATGTCTATTTAGACACTGGATTAAAAATCATTCCAGTCTTAGTGCTCCTCAACAAATATCCTGAATACATCTGTGTCCTGACTGGCATGTTTGCCACAACTAAGGGGTTGTACTCAATGCCTGTATGGGCCATTCTCTTCAGTGTTTGACTTGATGGTCCTTGTGGGTCCCTTCCAAGTTAGAATATTTTGTGAAACCATTTCTGTGATGTGAGAGCACTGTAATTGTTTACCCTTGAAAACCAAGTAATCTTATTAATGTGCATAGAGACTTGAAGGGGAGGAGCCAAGAGGCTGGAACCATGCTTTTCCCAGTGGTGGCCAGTGCCAGGACAAGAATCAAGGGTCACAAAATCAAGCAAAGTTCCACTTAAACACAGAGAAACATTTTTATTCCAAGGGTGATTTTAAACAGGAACAGGTTGGCCAGAGATGTGGACTCTCCATCCTAGAGTCAAAACCTAGGCACAATCCTGAGCAGCTTCCTTTAGCTGGCAGCTTTTAACAGGGCCACGTGACCTCCGTATCTTCCAACCTCAGCCATTCTGCTTCTCATTATTTACCTGGTCCACCCAAATTCCATTTCTCTTTAGCCACAGAAGGGTATGGGTAAAGTGAAACTTCATTTACATGGCTGTACAGCACCAATACAGCCTCCTTATGGAGCTCCCATTTACACAGCTGTCTCTCCCTATATTCCAGGAGCTGTATCCCACACTGCTACAGGCAATTGTCAGGTTACTTTTCCTCCCTGCAATCAGCCTGAAATTCCATTTTACTGAAGCTACTCCAGAACTTCTGACTACTGCTTTGAACAGAGTTCCCAAAGTCTTTCTTGCCCTTACTTGGCATTTGACACACCTTCAGAGTACAGAAGACACTCACAGCACTGGGAACCAGTGCTCATGGTTACAGAAGACATTAACCACTGGGAACCACTGCTCACGGCAGGGATGGACCAAAGGGATTGGTTTGCTCCAGTTTCTGGAATTCTGATGAAGAATACATATAACCAGCAAAAAAAGTCCAGTTTTTCTGCTAGCCCACCTGAGAACATGGGGTTTGCTACACTGTAATTGACTCGAGTAAGGGTTTTAACATGTGATGGCCAATAGGACATTGACAAATGCAGTTTCATAAGGCTTTTCATCCGAACCTGTAAATACACTTCCAGTAAAACAAAAAAGGCATAAAGTGCTAAGATTTTCTTTCCATAAAGAACTTCACATGAAGTAACTAAACTCATTATACATATTTTGACAGAAAATGCTTGGTGGGATTGTTCTTCTCTTTGCTCATAGTTGTCTAAAAACAGAGCCACAATAGATAGTGCACTGCTGCCTCCAGCCTTAGGCATGAGGCACTTTCCCAGAGCACTTCAGGCAGTGAAAGGTCTAAACAAGGAAGAAAACATCCAAATAACAGAAGACTCCCACATCCCTAACAAGAAATATGATCCATACCATTACCAAAGTCCACTGTGAGCAAGACTGAAGAGCTCCTGGCATGATCCAATGACAGTTATGCAACGGCTCTCAATGATAATGTTTCCAAGTTTTAATTACTACTTTTCAATTTTTAGGTTCAGCAACATCCATGGCAGTTGGATATGTCAAAGTAAACTGGGATCTCTCTGGAGAACTGGCTTTGGGAATTTTCTCTGCACTGGATAGTGGTTCTCTGCTTCTTATGCACTTCACTGACAACATCTGGGCATGTTATGCTGGTTACCTTGCATTTAAAGCTTGCTATATGCTTCTTATAACAATAGCCACGTAAGTACAACACACAACTCTTCTAACTAAATTGGATTTAAATCACTGTCAAATTTTTATATTTATCAAAATTTTACTGGACGTTTCCCTAGGTATAAATACAAACAGGTTATGACAGCAGCATATACTGTTACTAGCCTGTATAAAACTGGGTTAAATTATATGACCTAACCATTACAATAGTACACTCCAAGTGAGAACAAGGTAGCTTCTGCACTTGGCCATTCACTAACCAATGCATGAGTGTTCTCAAAATGATCCAGTGAATATACACAGGTATTTAGCAAAAATATTCACTCAAGGGTAAATAAGATGCACAAAAGTCACAAAGCCAGAAAAACCAAAAATATTTCTGTCAAAATGAAGCTGATAAAGCTTAATAGCCAAGATTAAAGTGATCTTGTACTTTGAAGAGTGCACTGTGCCCATTAAACTGTTCCCATAAGTGCATCCACCCGTCCTTGTTCTCCACAGTTTTGTAAACATATGCATTCATTGTCAGGTTTCAGATTGCTATCAACCTCAGCATGGAGCGTTATGCTTTGATGTTTGGCTTCAACAACTTTGTTGCACTGGTGATTCAGACAATTTTAACTGTTGTTGTAGTAGATTCAGGAGGTCTGGGACTGGATATCAGCACTCAGGTAAGCCACTGAGTCCCACTGCTTAGTTCCCCTACTCTCCTTCAAAAGCAGGTTCTACTCCAAGATTAGCCTGTGGTAATGTGCAAGCTCAGGACAGTTACTCACCTGGAAAGTAACTCATTTAAAGTGAACTGGCTTGAACTACTACAACCTGCTTGTCCTCTAGGCCTCCCAATACTGGGATGACTGGAAAATATTCTGTGTTCACAAAACAGAGGGCAAAGGTGACCACCTATTACTTTGGGTATTCTTCCAATTCAAGGCTTACTATTCACAAGTTTATAGTCAAAATACCCTAACCAGAAGCAGGAAGCCAGTTGAAAGACAACCTATAGGTCTATTATTAGGGTAATTCTAAGTTACATAGTTCCAGTGGACACACCTTTAAAGTTACTGTAATTCTGGAAATTAACTCATTGCAGTTCCCCATTAAATTTCTAAAATTAGTTTAAACAGAGACACAAAATGAGTCTAAGACTCTAGGTTTCATGTTTCCAGAAAAAAGACAAAGTGCAAGACAGCTGTCCTCCCTTACTGAGGTGGGGAAGGACATATCAGAACCTTGTCTCCCCCTTTTACAACCACAGAATTTCTATAGTGTAAAGTCAAGCAGTCCAGACTTCTTGAATCCTCTCAAGATGGGGTCATTCTGGGCACATGTGACAGGGAAGGGAAGGCAGCAATAGAGAGACACCCCTTAGAGTCAAAAACTGTTTTTCCTGTTAGATAACTACTCTTCTCCCTCCCCACCTCCATTTCCCAGTTTCTCATTTATGGCAGCTACTTCGCAGTCATAACTGGAATTTTCCTGATCAGAAGCGTGTACACCATAATTTCCATCAAATGCAGAAATACAAGTGTGGCTGCTGAAAGCACTGCCCCTTAACAACCAAGACAAAAGCAATGGTTACAAGCAACAATGCAGAAGGCTCCGTCATCTGGACAAGAAATCAAGAGGAATGTAACATTCAATCAAGGAAAACTGGTCCAGGTTGAAGCAAGCTGTTCATGAGCCTACTGCACAGAGAGCTTTGTCAAATGCAGAATGATGCATTTGCTCCATTTTCTTCACCAAAAGTTTAATACAAACATTCCTCAAACAGTCTTCTAATTCAAGTTTAGTGATCTGACATACAAATTTCTATTAAGGCTCAGTGAGCACAAGGACATACAAATACCTGAACCTCACACCAGAGGAACTCACAGAATTCCTGGACTTTGCCTTCTACTGAGTATTTCAATTTAAAGCAATTTATTCACTGACAGAAGACCATCAAACATGCCCAGGCAATCTAAAGCAGTTGAACCATACAATGACTTGTCAGATAATTTGTCACAGAAGCCTTTGGAAAACTTCAAGGCTTTTTCAACTGGACATCACATTTGCCTTACAGAGCTCAGGATGGTCCTGCAAGTGTAGCATCTTCTTACACTTGTAACAGCTGATGTTTAGGACTGAAGTCTAATTAAGAGGTCTCCATATTAACTTCTGTATAAGGGGCCTAGAGTTATCAAGTGAAGTGCTTTGATGCTAAAACACAAAAATACAGCTTTTAGGCAACTATGCTATTTGCATGAACAATTAAGGGAATAACTGCAGAGATCTCCATGATAAAAAACATTTAAAATCAGGGGTGAAAAATTAATTTTGTAAATAAAGCTATTTTAAAACCTAAACAACTAAACACCAATGGTGCCAGTTAATGCTCAATATACAGAAGATTCAAAACAATACAAGATCTTCAGCTTATCTGGAATTGGACAAATCTAAAATCTGTGAACACAGACTAAAGATGTGTGCTTGTGTGTAGTTAAAGTTGCAAACCTTTTATCTGTCATAAGTCAGTTATGAAAAATAAAGACTTCTACAGCATATTCTAAACTACATGCCTTGCATACTTCAATCAGTTTCAGTATCTCAGCAGTAATATTTGGATTAGAATAATCTCTATAGATGCTGATATCATTAGCCCTTGCCCAAAGCCTAATTCACACCACTGTAAGTGAAGAAGGCACAGAATTGTTGCTCTTTCATAACACTTTTCATCTCATTGACAAGACATGTCTTTGATTCGGTCCAGTTCTCTGCACTAGGCATTTTTAAGTACTCCACAAGCCCAGCTGAACCCTTGCAGTTCTCCACTCTCTACTGCATTTACCTCATACTATCCAAAACAGCCAAGGCTGGGGAACAGGGAGAGCTACAACTATTTACACTGTGCTAAAATACAGTGGTGAGAGTAAGGGTGTTACTAATACCCTGCAAACCTCCAGTTGCTGGGGATTTCTTCAGTGAATTCCTCAGAGGATGTTGGGAACTGAACACCACACTGTTGAGCAGTCTCCATCAGAAACAAAAGAGAGCCTTCAAGCCTGTTTTAAATATACCAACAGGACAAAACCAGACATTTAAGTTCAGAAAACTTGCAGTATGCTTTATGAGTTGCCTGTCTCCAGCTTGGTATCTCCAAAGTTTAAAAAACAAAACCAAAAAGAAATTACAATCCCCACAGGCAGGCAACAAAAGTCAAAAGCATCAGCACAAATGTTTTTACAAGCAGAGGTCAAACCTTTCAGATGCCCTAGAAAAACCTAGCCAACATTCAGGCAGTCAGTTACAAGTGAAATGTGTTACCTTGAAGAATTTTCATGTTTATCTCAAATGGACTCGCATGTTCTTTTTAAAAAAAGTCAATCTCACCTTATTTATTCCTATTATCCTAAAATCTGTTAGAATTTTATTCTCCAGCTGGTCAGAAACCTTTAAGCTTGCAGTTTATGTATTCACAATATACTTACATTATTTGCTTAGTTCCAGTATTACACTTGAACTGTAGCCAAATTTACGTCTGTTTAAAACACCAACTACTTTGATGCAGTTATATTTTCCTTGAATCTTATCACTGTTACAGAGGAAGACAAAGCCAGACATTTTCCCCCTACAAGTTTCACTGTAGAATGGCACAAAATATTTCTGTAAATTAAAAAAATAAATTTAATATTCCACAGGAGCTCTTACTGATAGGTATCAGTTTTTAATAAAGAGAGGGCTGTTACATCTGTGGTCCCTTGGCCTGCTGTTACACACTCTGTTCAGAGCACAACTAAGGCCTGTCATTAGTTACCCATAATAAGGTGTCCTTTGCTGCAAACCTCCTCTCCAATAACTACCCTTCCCAGTGCTTCCAGTGTCCTTCATGACACACTCTATGCAAACAATCCAAACCTCACCTAACACTCTCCTGTGTGACAGGTCACTTCACTTGAGCTAGAACAGTGAGCTTCATCACAAGGGCAAAAAGAAACATCCAAGTGAGGATGTGAAAATTTTAGGCTTAGCTCACCTTTAAACACACTGCTTTGGACACTTCATCTGTATACAAGACACAGTGTGCACATTTTCATCCAGTACATGTTACTGCACAGAAATAATGCTACACAGGGGTTTTTTTCTAATATTTATTTTTTCACCTGCAAACTGTAGCAAAACATGATCAGCTTTATTATGCAGACAGGTATCCCTCTAACATTAGAGATTTAGGCATGTATAAATAGAAGAGCTCTTAGGAAAGGAAAACATTTTGAGAAATGAACAAACCTTCAATTTAACTTCGTGACTTCCAATACCAATGGTTAAAATGATGCAGCTCATTCATTCCAAGAGATACAACAGCACCTTAAAGTGGCTGATCTATTCCCCAGTAACATTTTCACATAACAATGTGTTAAAGTTACAAATACTGATATGCACAAATAGCTATTTTCTAAGAAAAATATGTACAGTACTGCAGCATAATGAGTGTGGTATCTGCAATAACTTATTAGCCAATTGTAATACACATGATACCGCTACTTTGTACCTGCCACTTCACAGGTTCAAGGATGTTACCACAGCCCTCTGTTTTGCACCTTATTACCTCGTGGGGGGTTGCTTTTCTTGCTTTTTGTGTCGGGTGGTGTTTTTTTTTTTTTCCTTTTTGAAACTTTTTAAAGGTACACAATGCAGGCTTTTATTTTTACTTCTTAAAGACTTCTTTTGTGTTTAAAGCTAATATCAGTGAAACAAGACAACAGTGCAAGAGGCGCAGAGATGTTATGTGACCACATAAGAGTTCTTTTGGGTAAAGTGTCTATAAGGCTATAAGAAAGGATTGGTTGATGAGCTTCCTGTTGGAAATTGTCCTGTTGGTGCACCAGCCTGGGGGAAAAGGAACAAAGAAAAATAAGGCAAGAATTTTAAGATTATTTTTTCCATACTGTAAATAATAAATGCAGAATATATTTAAAAAAAATAATCTGCTGGGGAGTACTTCTGTTTTATATTGCAATCTGCTTTCTGCTGCTTCTCTGGAATAACACTACTCTGGGAACATGTATGAAAGTACTTCTGCTTTGTCTGAACATCCTTACAAATGGCATAAATTCAAATAGTGAGCTGCAGTTAGGAAAGTCACATGCTTCCCTCCATTATAAAAAGCAATAAAACTTCCTAATATTTGTCTATCTCTAAATTAAGTGTTACAGACTATTCTTCTTTGGACATACAGAAGTCACTGACATGCAACAACTCACCATAAAAGGGTTACTAGATACTCCAACAGCTGCAACTTGTCCAAAAGGAGTTACTACAGGCTTTGCTTGCCCAAATGTAGCAAAACCTGCTCCTTGGAAAGAAAAGCAAAATAATATTAATACTAGTAAACAATGTTCAAAGAGTTCTTTGCTGCAGCTCCCAGCCAAAATTAAGTGTAAGTTTGAACTGCAGAATCAGCAGGACTGATCCTACTTAAACATGATCAGGAATGCAAGTGTCAAACACTGTGGCTGAGCTTTTTGGTTTTTTGTTTGTTATCAACTGTTCACAACTCACCAATCTCCAATTTCTACATATGCACCTTTTTCAATGTTATATCATATAAATTCAGGGATAAAATGCTTTCCAATTTTCTCTTGCCTGTGTTCTATGAAGTTAGAGGAAGTGTAATAGTATGTTGCAAACATTTCCAAACAGCCCTTCTTGCCTAAAACCCCTTTAAGCCTGGGAATACTTACCATTTTAGAATGGGATTCTGGTAAAATTTCAGTTTGGTAATTAGGCAATTGCACACAGCCAAGTCAGAAGACTCATCTACAGAGCCAGAACAGTGTGGGAACCCTTCATCAACATTACTATCAAGTTCATGTAGAAATAAATATCCACCTGTTATTGCCAACTTATAGACAGAGCATTTTCTCCATGTTTCTGATTTAGACAAGGTTATCTAAAACATGCACACCTACCATTTGGCTGCTGAGCAAAAGCAGTCTGTTGAGGGAAAGCTGCCTGGGTTGGGAACGTGGGCTGCTGGAAGTTGCCACTATAACTAGTAGGAAGACTGTAGGAGGCAGGAGTTCCAAATCCTGCCGGCATGCTCATGGATGCAGTACCAAACGTTGCTGCTGGTAGGCAAAAAATAACATGCAATTATTTGTAAGAAATCATTTTTTTCACGAAACAAATTACTATAAGGCCATGTTAAAAGTCTTCTAATGCCCTATGTGACTGGACAAAAGTTTGGTTCAACTTCCACAGCCACTCACTGAACTGATTTGTTCCCTTCCATCACCCCCAACTGGGTGCATAATTTGCCTTTACACTTTGAAAATGAATGGTGTTATTTAAAATTTATAGATCCAGCACATTCAGATACACTTTGTGAAGAGGAAATTATTTTTTCTTCCGAGTGTTATCATATATTTCCCCCACAGTTTTTCTGGTAGAAGTCTGTACACATAAGAAGCAAGCAGGTTCAGGCAGCCTAAGCCCCTCTGTTTTTCTCCTTAGAAAAGCATGAAAGAACTTTCCTACTTCAAGCTGCACTACAGGAGGTTATAAATAAAAAAAAACAAAGGGATACATGCATCCCCTTTTAGAATCCCATCTTTAATGTCTTTAAGGAGATTCTCACCATGCACATTATTTGCACACAAAGTTTCTGCTGCAAACTCTCTTACTGTTGAGGTAGAACTTAAAACAAAAAGAGCCCAAAACTTTTCATCTGATTCTCTGCTGAATATTTCAAATAAAGAACACACAAGCTCATAAGCATTTCCCCATGCCTTCAGCAAATAAACAGGAGCACATGAGGTGCACAAGTATAGTAACAAAACCATTATTCAGTCTTTTGGGAGTTGTTCTTGAAAAGAGAAGTGCATAGGAAGATTTTTGGTACAAATACAGACACCAGGTATTCTATGCTAGTTAAACAGGACTTCTCTTTTGAAATGTTACAAGCTACATTTTATGCAAGCTCAACTGTTTAATAAAGCTAATAAAATAAATTTAATGAATATAGCTTAATTATCAGTTGAAGTATTTACCCCAAAAGTGTTCAAGGGCAAGACATTGTACAGACAAAGTGTAGACACGTGCACGCAAAACTAATGTACCAACACTGTTCTCAAGTTACAGTGAGCAGAGCAGCTACTCCACAGCAAACTTGGCTAAAACGGCAAAAAGAAGCACAACAAAATCAGCAGGGGACTTGGGATATCCCAAAAGGCATCAAACTACTGTTGGCAGAAACTTCAACAGTCATTCATAGGCACTATATGGTGACCATAGATGATACCAATAATGGTTTTGTTTTGGTTGCTCAACAGGATGTCTATGTATGCTCTTCTCTCCCTCTGCCCACTTGCCAAATATCCACACCCACTCCATTTTTAAGAAGCCTTCCACAATGCTTTGTGCAGAGAACCAGATAGCTGTCAATAAGCTTTTACAAGCAAGAACAATTAGCCACAAGAAACTTGATACCAAATGTGGCCACCTACCAAAATGAGCCTGAGGAAATATGTGAGAGTGCATTGCTCCCGAGAGGCCTTATGGAAGCCACAAAGAGACCAGACAATGTCAAATCATTTATACACTCTTGAACAGTCATTTCTTAATTTTTTATATATAGAGAGAAATAGATACACATATATGTACCAAACAGTTCATCAATAGCATGACCAGCCATAGATTAGTATTAGAAAACCATGAGAAATAAGCTCTACAAAATAGATCTCCCATGTATTTAACAGCAACGTTCATGCAGGAAGAACACATAAAAGGACAAGCTGTAAGTTTACACCTTACACTAAAAGGGGATGAATATTATCTTTACTTATAGACATTATCTCTGTCACCCAGTGTGGAACATCAGGATGCTGCCAAAGGCTTGGAACCTCAGCAAGCCAGGGACAGCTGCATAGAAGGTGGAAGGATAGAGGTGCCATACTCAAGAAATTTATCTAAAGAGGCTACAAATTCTTAACGATGATCCAAACTAGCCCATTTAGGAATGGGATTAAAATAAAGAAAAAAGGTATTTTGGGCATTAAATATCTGAACAAATTTAGCTGCATAATATCTCAAAAAGGACTGAAAACAGAAATAATTTTAATAGAGGACAAAAATTTATCAAATCAGTTTTTAACTCAGCCTACCTAAATCACTGAGCAAACCACATTTCAAATGTCAAAATGCACACATCAGTAGATTTTAATCTGTTGAGGTCCAGCTAATAGATAAAAATGTCAACATTTAGCACTTGCTCTGTAGAGGAAAATCAGCATAACCTAGCAGCCATCTAATCCAAGTTCATAATTTTAAAGTAGAAGTTTGCTTTCTTAAAAAGTGATTACATTTTGCCCATAGAATTATGATTCTACAGAATCACCCCACAGAAAATTAATATAAAAATGAGCGTAAAGATTAATCATATACTTTAAAAAAGAGACACTAATGTACTAATTAAGTGGACTGGTGAGGAGCTAGCATCCCAAGAGCCTTGGGATGGTTCTGGCTCCAGCTCTTTGGTTTTGAGAGCTTTCAACACTTAGAAATAAAGAAAGAAATTAAACAGAAGAGCTTTCAAGATCCCTCATTTCAGGGCTACCTTCTATAAAGCATGCTCTAAAGCCAAGGTTATAGTTTTGGAAGGAAGCCAGCTGGTGATACATATACCACAGACAGGTAGAGCTCAAACAGATCATTTCGACATTGTTCATCACCACCATTTGAAATCCTAGAATTGCACTTCAACATTGAGCAAACACAAAACATGTCAGACTAGGGACAGATAATACAGAAAATCTTTAAGAAACATATTACACAGATATAGGAAAAAAGAATCAATGCAATTCTTTAAAGAAAGTTTCTCAAACACTCAGTGTATTTTTTCCTAACCTGTTGCTCCTCGGCTATTGGTCTGGAATGGATTTGTTGAAGGTGCCACTGGGGCAACAGGGGCAGCTACAAATGGATTTGTGGAAGGTGTTGCTGAAAGATTAAAGACATTTTACTAAGTAAGCATTTCTCTAACAGCAAATTTCACTCACATGAAGTCTACACAACCTTTATACGAAGACACACATACCTAAAATTAGGCCAAAAATCAGGAATATATAAGATACATTAAAAATATAGTTATTTTGACAGAAGTACTTTTTTGTTAACAGCACCTTTATTAGCAGTACTAGTGGTGTCAAAGCAGAGCATTATCAAGTAAAAATTAGTAGACTGCTTACTTATAGTCCCCAAGGGTGTTAGTAACACTTCCATACCTCCAAATGGAGCAGGCACGCTTGAAGATGCAGGCTGTGTCTGTGCTGTAGCAGCTACAGGTACTGTTCCAAAAGCATTGCTGGAAATAATTTATACAATCCATTCAGTGAAGTCAGAATTGCTTGTTTAATAATTAAATACAATTTACAGTTACTGCTGGCATGTAAAAGAAAGGGGATGAACATTCATGTGCAGTTTGCAGACTGCAGTGTACCTCCCTGATGCCAGGGTGAGACACTCTCACTGGTGCTGAGCAATGGAAAGTCATCTCCACCAACAGTAGGAGGAGGAATATAGAACTAAGGCCAGCAGCATAAAGGTTGCAAAGCAAAAGCCTTAGGGGCACTTGCAATGCCAAGCCCCTAACAGGCATTTGGTATTTGTTACTTCAATGATCCAGAAATGGGTGGCACCATTTACATTAAAAATATGTGAATTCTTTTTTCAGGGATTATCCTCTGACTTGGAGTAAGCATGCAGGTGCTCTGCAGAGCAAATTGCTACCATCTAACAGGTTTAGCACGTCATGATTAGAAAGAAGTAGAGAACATTCCGCTGACAGTATTCCTAGAGTCAGCCATCCCTCAGTCCTGCCATTATTGAAAACAAGAGATGCAGTTTCAGCACTGCCTCTAAACTCATTCAATGCTTCCCAGTTTGGAAAAGAACAGGTCTGAGAAACGCCTTGCAGCTGCTGGGTGCTGCTGCAGGCAGGGTGGGCAGCGAGCAGCGTACCTGCTGACGTTACTGGTGGCGGTGTAGGCGTTGCTGGAGGTGGCCGTGGAGCTGAAGACGCTGTCCAGCTCCGCCAGCGCCGCGTACTTGTCCGAAGACGCACTTGACTGGTTGGGGGCTGACAGGGCAGGGCCTGCTGAGGACACTGCTGTGCTGAAGCCACTTCCCTGCTCACTCCCACCTAGAAGGAAAGCAAGCAGGTGAAGCATACTGGAGATAGTTTCACTTTCTGCCCTGCTGACACTGAGAACTACATGAAAGTTCACAGACAGTTGCAGACAAAAATTAAATATGCACTAGGGCATAGAGGGAAAAGTATTTAACAAGCCATTAGCTGTCAGCAAAATGTCCTGCCTCTATAGGTACTCTGCAGCCCCAAAGAGCTTTTGTTTTCCTAGAAAAAGAATCCATTCATCTTCAACTAGAAAATGAACAAAACACCTAACCTCGAATAATCCGTTTCAGAAAAAACCTCTAGAGTACAAATGAACATAAGTTTTAACACAACATTTGAGAAGAACAGAATAAGTAGCTTTTTCTCCTCAATTTATGATCAACTAAATCCAAATAGCATTGCTACTATTTTATGAAAAACAAAAGCCAATTGTTTTTGTGGCAGAGAGGAAGAAAACTGCTCTGGTAGCTCTTTGCAACAACTGCAGCTCTCCATTCCAGAGCATCCACTCTAGGTTGTAGTACAAATATAAAATATGTATTGGTATTTTTGCATGTTTTCATTATTGAAGTAATGATTATTTAGATATTTTAATTTTGAATTACTCATCTCAATGGGAAATAGGTTCCCAAACAGCAGTCTTCTAATGATATCCTTTTGAAATGATGTCTTAAAACTCATATCTTGCATATTTAAGGGTACATCGAAACAAAATTCTGCTGATGACTTAGAGAAATTTTGAAATACTGTAACAGTACTTGGACAAGGACAGCCATCCTTGTGGTAACTATACACATATAGAATAACCATGGCAAACAATAAAGTTTAATACCTTGCCCTGCACTGAAGATATTATCTAAATTAGCAAGAGCTGCATATTTGTCAGCTGACTGAAGATTCAGTTTATTCACTGCAGCTTTACTGGCTGCAGTTGCTGTGGCGTTGCTCTGAGAAGCATTGAAGGATCCAAAATCAGCACTGGAGGATTTGGGGAAGTTATCAAAGTGAGCAAAATTAGCATTCACTGATCCAGCACTTCCACCTGTAACAAATTAAGTTAAACATGATCAATGCTCCAAAGTTAGGAAGTTTCTCCAAATGTAACTGATGGCACAATAACCCTCCCTTTGTGGCTATGTGAGGCAATGTGTTTGCCTGCCCCATCCTACCCATTTAAGGCTCTTTCCCATTTCCTTCAAAGTTCAGTGGGCCATCAGAAAAAAATCATAAAATAGTGTTTTGACTGCATATCAGGGATAAACACCCCAAACTTCAACACTTTAAATCACAGTCATAATTTTATCCTGAAAACTATATGCTATTTTTAGCTGTTAAAAGTAATTTCAACAATAAAAGTTTCCTGGAAAAAGATTATTTTGTCTTAATCTTCAATACTCAAAATACAGAAGCTTCATTTCCCTACCATATGTGGCTAACAAATAACTACTATTTACATTTGCTTAGTGGTTCAATGTTTAGTCATTTCAGATGTCAGCTATAATCCTAAACAAAAAAAAAAGTGCCTGGAAGTCCAAAAGTTATATGATTTCATGCCCAGGTTTAAAGAGTTTTGTTCTCTGTTCTCAAGAATTTTAGATTGCATCCAATCAGGAAAGAGGTTAGGGGAAGACACAACACAGCTCTTTTATAACAAATCTCCACTGAAGTCAGAGATACATAAATCAATTTTATAAATTTTATATGAGTCCATACAACTGAACTTCAGATCAAGTATGACACCATGAGCTTCCATCTCTTCATTGTCCAGACAATTTAATCTAGGCAGGTCACAAATTTAAATGAGTTGTTCCATTAAGTGCACCACATTTTATAACAGTTGGTTGATGATTCCACTCATACTACAGAACTTTCTAAAACAGAAACACAACTTTCTAAAAGCATAAGCAACAAGTTGAAACATATGCAACAGTAGGAATGGAAGTGCTATACTACAATGGCATAAAATGAAGCAAGCTGAGTTTTCCACTGCGTGGAACTTACTGTGTACAGCCTGGAGAGGAAAAGCTGAAGTAAATTCACCAAAACTGCAGCTAGATGAAAGCGTTCTGAACGCTGGACAGCCAGAAATTGTGTGTGGGTTAAAGTTAACATAAGAAGGGAGAAAGAAAATTTGAAAAAAAAGTTTAAAACAACACCACACTCAAAAGAAAAAAAAAAAAGGAAAAGAAAGTCAGTCAGCCAAAGATCTAGACAAACAGCAAGTGTAAACTCAAGCAGAAGTTCTAAAGCATGATCAAATTAAAGGAAAGCAAAATAAATCTTAGCAATAGGCTCTACACATGAAGTCAAACACACTGAAGTGTGTGCACATGCCATACATATGCAGACACACACTTGTTTGGTACTGTGACATCCTTTTGGATCTACTGAAGTGCTTCTCTTAGAAGACAGAGTCAATTCAATACTTATTAAAACCAGTAGAGTTTATTCTTTTCATAGTTATTTCAGGTGTAGAGCTAACAAACACAGTGCCATAAATCAGACTTCTGAGTAGCGTTAGGGGAAAAAAAAAAATCAACACCAAACACAAGGAATTCATTTTGAGTTTCCCCAGAGCTTCAGATGGCTTGATCACATTAAAGCAGGCAGATGCAAGAAAACTCAACTTCGGTACCTTTCAACATAAAGGTAAGGATTATTTCAATTAAGGATTAATCAAAAGTGCTAGGACTTCTACCTGTATTTTGGGGCTGAAAAGGAGACTGACTTGCTGTGGGGAAACCTCCAAAATTACTCGAGCCACTAGACTGTCCAAATGCATCAAAGTTTGCAAAACCTGCATTGGCAGAGTTCTGCGCTGTAAATCGCAAAGGAACAAAACATGTTAATGGATATGGGAAATAAACACAAAAACAGATGTATTAACTGAATTCATGGTCATGACAGCCTTCAAGGGTTATGGCCTACCATACATGTGCTGCTTTTGACATGAAGAAAATTACATGTTATTCTACAATTGAAAGTTGTCTTTGAACAAGCTCTCACAAATCACCTTCACACTGCTGTATCAGTTAATGCCACTCCTGTCTTTCCCACACAAGCTGCTGCTCACAACTCTATGACCCAATGGGATCCACTCCAGCTTAACCCTCAGTGCTTGCGGCGCTGGCTGCCCAGGAAAAAACAGCCACAAAGTACAGAATACCTGGTTTCCAAAACTAGAACTTGTGAGCTAACTGAACATTTCTTTGTGCACAAAAATAGAAGGTATTCTTGTAACACATTGGCAATTCAAATTCCTCATACACCAAGTGCTTCTTCCTCAGGTGAATTTTGGTTGGCACAGCCTGAATAGTTTTGGCTAGGTTTATAAATTCATTTAACTGGAAAATTCAGTCTTTAAAAAAAACTAAATCAGAGTACAGAAATATGGAAAATCAATGCCAGTGACAAGAAGATAGCATTCATGGTGTATCCACAAAATTAAATGCAAGGAAATTTCAAGTAAAACTTCATTTTTTGCCTTCCTTTTGTGCCATACTATAGGAGAAAACAGAAGTTAACACTAATCTAATTTTGACCAGCTGGACATTCAAGCATCTATAGACTCAACAGAAATTGCACACCTAACTGGTAAGCTCCACAGAAGCCCTTCAACTCTATTATAAGCAACAAAGGAAAAAATGTTTTTAATCAAATGCAAACCAAACCTTTTTATAAAGATAACTTGAATTACAATCTAAAGAAAGCTCACACAACACCTTCTGGAATAACAGATGGCAATACATTATATTTTTTGGTTAGAATTTGTTTATTCTGGAGAGATTTTGCAGATTAAGTATATACAAAGAGAATAAATTATGCTGATTGCTGAAGTACTGTAACTTAATAATCTGATAGTGCTAATTAAAAGTTGTATTATTTAAATTAATTTCTATTCAAAAATATCTGTACTATAAACTTAAAAACTGAAAAGACATTTTAATACGAACTACTGCACTCCACAATGCTGCTAATATAAATTAGCAGGAAAGTGCCTGCACTTTCCTTCCCCGAGTACCCTGGGAGAGAGTGAGGTTTGGCTGGACTCAATACCACATTTAATAAACCATGTGCATAAGCATTAGGTTACAGAGCATGGTTTTGGCAGCAGGGAGCAGCCAGGGTGGTCCCTGTGAGGAGTGAACAGAAGCTGCCCCCATTGCTGCACAGCTGCTGCAGCTCCAAGACTGCCCCACCACTGCGCAAAGCCAAGGCTACCAGCAGTGCTGGCTGGGGCACTGTGGTTAAAAAGGTTAAAAACCAGTGTGCAGCAGCTGTGGCAGAGAGGAATGAGGAAAATGCAAGAGAAAACACTGCAGATACCAAGGTCAGCCAAGAGGGAGGGAAGGACATGCTCCAGGCCCATGGAGAAGACCATGGTAAGGAAGGCTGTCCCACTGCAGCCCATGAAGGACCATGGTGTAACACATTCACCCTGCAGCCTTGGAGGAGCCATGCCAGAGCAGGTAAGAGGGCATGAGGAGCCTGGAGCTCATGGAAAGCTGCTCCTGGAGCAGGTTTCTGGCAGGAGCTGTGACCCTGCCTGAAGGACAGCACCCCATGGAAAGGACCCACACTGGAGCAGGGGAACAGCATGAGGAAGAAGTAGCAACAGAGACAAAATGTCATGATTTAACTGCAATGCCCATTCCTCAGCTCCCTCATGGGGAGGAACTAAAATGGTCAGGACACGTCACACACCTACACCTCACAAGAAGGGATGAAGGCGGATTTCATTTTATTCTTTTACTATCCTACTCTATTATTGTCAATAAATAAGTCAAGTCTGGTTTGCCCAGTTACTTTCTCTTGACTCAGCAGCTTTTTCTTGTCTTCCCCAACCTTGCTGATGGGAGAGTGAACACACAGCCCCCTGGGCACCTGGAACCCACCACAGCATGGGAGTCAGCAAGGAGAAAAAAAGAATATCAAAGTGAAAGCAAGATCATGGGAAAGTTATTGAAGTGAGCAAAAAGTTGGCACAAACAGACAAAAAATTACTTCTATGATATCCTGTGTATTGGTTCAAACAACATTTTACAGACTCCAAATCCCCAAGTTTGAGCTGTTTTGGTGTTTAAACCAATAGTTTTTTAATAGGAAGAGATTAAGAATTTACTTTAAAAATGAAAGTGATACTTTCATCCTAATGCATCAATTGGACAGGCAAGAGACTGATGTTTAGTTGACCAAAGAGGATTAAGCACTTAAATGTCACTTCTAGAATAAGGGCAAGATTATTCATTTTAATCACTCACACAAACAGAAAACTATGTCAAGAATCTTAAATGAAATATCTTTTGGGCCCAAATTAAAAACTGGAGTGTATTACATTACAAAACACTTCATTTTACTCTATCAGCTGACACAGAAAGGATGACCTTCAAGTGAGCCCGTGTTCAAATAGTACTGCTGCAAAACCTTTTCAGCAGAGTATTCTGATATTAATCTCGTTTTATTTTATGCAGTAAAATGTCAACCTTTGTAAATGTGACACAAAAGTAAAGACCGGGCAAGACTTGTACTCTCCTTCACCTGGACAATACATAAATTGCCAATTCCAAAATTCAGTTCTCCACACAAAAACCCAAAAACAATCCTAAGTAAGCTCAGGAACTGCAGGGGGTTGCAGATTGCCATGGATTTACAGCTGCCCTTGACACTGCAGACCAACAAGGCAGTACAAAAGCCAGTTGGCTACAGCCAGGGATGACAACAGCAGTCATGGCAATGCCAGCTGCTCCTACAATCTCTGCAGTTTCTTCTGTGAGGTTTGTACTACCTCCTATGTAATAAAGGAATGAAACACTAAAAAATAGAAAAAAAAAACTAAAATAAAATCTACCTATACCTAAAGTAAAAAAAAAAAAAAAAAAAAAAAAAAAAACCACAACTCTACAAAATAATTCTTATACTATTTTGTTTTTTCTAGATAAAGTCTCTTCTTCCATGTTATCTGTAATACAGTTGTGCTGTGTCACTACACTTTTGTCATATCTTTTGTGCAGGTCATCTATTCCATCAGTTTTTAAGAAACTTACGTGCCAAAAATTTTGATCCTTGTTGCAATTACCAATCTATAAACTACAGACAAATCAAAATCTCAATTTTGCAGAAATTACAGAACTTTGTAAATTAAATACTGACAGCAAACATAAGGTCAGTATGTTTCTCCTTCAACAAGCAACAATATCCTGAACCGGCTTAATACATTAAAGAACTTGGAAAGCAGAAACATATCACAAATTGCAGTTCCTGCATCATTTTCAAGATTTACACCTACACTTCCCAGATTACAGGACAAGTTTGTTATATTTTCCTATCAGCTGCCACACTCAGTAACTTGTATTGAAGGATCTTAATTTGCTGGTTTCTTCAGTGATTTAGTTGGTATTGTGAACAGGAAGGGAAAAAAGTCCACTCACAGCTAAAACCAAGCCCTAAAACAAGAAGACCAGACTGTAAACTTCGAGAAAGGAGCACTGGACTAAGTGCAAATTCTCCCATCCTCCTTAGCAGTGTGTAATTGCTAACAAAAATTACACGTTTAGACAGCTCCTTAATGAGCATTTCAAATTCATTTCTGCCAAAGCTGGCAGACTGATCAACCCTCCTTGTGTTCCAAAGGAAGAGTCTGTAACATTTTGTTATTCATTTCACAAACACTACCCTGTACTTACAGCACACAAGACATGCCTTACAAGCATTTTACTACAGCAAGTTAGAAAACACCCTCAGGTAGCAAGTCTGCAATACATGTTCAGCTATCACACACTCAGCATCAGGTTTCTGCCTTTTAGAAACTGATTTACTAGCACTGATACTGCTTGGGGCTCTAAAACTTATGGTAAGAAGTCATGGGAATGACCACAGTGGTTAGTTTGTGACCAGAAATTAACAGACTCTCTCCTCAGATTTTATTTATTCTGGAGTGTTCCTACAGCTTTCTATCCTTCTAAAAATTACCCAGCAGAGACGCAGTGGAATTTTACCTAGATTTGGAACACAGTATTGAAATACTGCTTTAATGGAATTTTCATCTCCTAAAAAGCACTAAGAATAATAAAGGGTATATAAATAAAGAATCATTCAGCAACAAGTTTGGAAAGAAATTACTAGAAAAAATTAACCATCTGCAGCCTTTTCAGTAACACTATGCAGCACTGGCCAGCAGAAGTTCTCCCAGTTAAAACACCTCCAAAATTTTGATTAACATGAAATCTAATTTTAAGGATTTTACAAAACACATAGAATAACAATTGCTGTTGCAGTGTTACTGAATTCAGACATTTATTTCACATCAATTTGGATAGATCTTAGTATTTTGCTCAGCACCTCAGGTGTGAACCTGAAGTCCAGCCTATGATAGTTTATCTTGTCTGTTAACAGTTTCAGGACTGATTTGCAAGAAATCTCTCCGAGTAGCTTAGCAGCATCACAGTTTCTCTCAGAACAACTAGATGAAAAGCCTATTCAGACCAGGCAGGCAAAGGTACTTTCCCACAACTACAAGGCAAGCTAGCAACAAGAAACTTCACTGACCACAGAATTGACTTTGTCTTCAGGATACATTTCTATGGCTCTTGGTCTTTGGCTGGGAAAAAAAAACCCTGAGGGTTCAATATATTTTACTGAAGTCATCCTCTAAGAATGCAAGGCCTATCCTCTTTCCTCAGTCAATACATATGCTCAAGGCTTGTTTATCCTTCCTGAAACTACAGAATACTGCTCACATGGGCAGTACTCAGCTTTCAAACAGACACACACACAAAAGATGAGATCACTCTTTAAACTGGGCAAGCCTTGGTTTCTCCTTTGACAAACTGGTAGTTATTATCAATACATTTGAACTGCTTTAAAGTCTCTGTATCTGCTTGCTTTTCATGAATGCTCTTCCTAATAATTTTCAGAAAGAAAATTGAAGGTCTGATATCAGCTTCTCTCAACAATTTATTACTCATCCTCTCACTCTTTCCCCCAAAGAACCTAAAGTTTAGTAGTAGGCAGAAACAGTGTAATCATATATATCCTAGAGAACAGCTATAGCAACCCCCACTTCCCAAAGCAGAATTGTCAGTCTTTCTGTCTTCAACCTTTCTTTATAAAGACCTGAAAGAAACTTTCAACAATACCACATTCCTAAGGCACAGAGATTACATACATCTCATGAAGTTTAGTCAAAAGCCATCAAAATTAAAACTACATTTTATACAATTAAAAAGGGTACAGTGGTACAAATACCTACCTGTATGACTGTTGAAGTGTGCAAAATTAGCAAAATTCGCTGTAGCAGTTGACTGAGGAGGGGCAGCAGCAAAGATATCTGAGCCAAGGTCACTGAGGAGGTCAAATTGTTTCTTTTCTTGTTGCTGCTGTCCTTGAGATCGAACTACAACAGGAGACTACAAACAAGATTTCAATTAGCGAGTACAAAAAGGTGGTGTTTTACCACACTGACATTTACAAAATATTAGAAGGCTAGACTAAGCTTATTTCTTTAACAACACATTTATTCCTGAAGTTTAAGATGCTGTATGTAGTACACACCCTCCTCCCACAGTATAAGGAAGACTATTTATATGCTATTACTCTGGCTCTTAAAGGAACTCTTGCAGATTTACATGGTTTAAATGCACCCAGAAAACTAAAGTAGCAAGATATTATTAGCAACTTCAGATTTTGCATTTGAAACTGTAAATACTGTACAAATACAAGCAATAAAACTTAATTTTACAAGACAGAAAATATTTATTCACTACATTCTGAAAAAAAAATTAGAATTCAGTATAAGAGAGAAAAATTGAAGAATTTAATAGCAAGGCTTGAAGTTGCAATTTGCTACTGTTTGAGTTAAAAGAGGTCCATTTAAGAGTTGCCTGTATCCTGACGGCAGTTTTCAAACAAACTGTCTTCCCTCCAAAAATCTAAGTACACAGTGTTGTCTGACTTTACATTACAGCATAAGACAGTTTCAGAATGCATAGGAAGTCATATTGACTTCAATATGACATGCTTTCATCCACATAGTCACTACTAATCTCACAGTTAACAACATCAGTCGTTTTCTTATTTTCAGAGAGAAAATGCAAAAATTAAAATATAGCACATTAGGTCTAAACTTTAGAGGTATTTATGCAAAAGACAATTAATTAACCCTATCACAATGGACAACTCTATTTACTGAAAATAACCATTAAAAATCAGTTTGGTCAATAGAAACAAACTTCATTTAGTACCTGATCTGCAAACATGTATATACTTCAGAAAAATATACAATATACAGTGATCATATCAGTTCCTACAGATCACAGCAGCTGTTACTGCAAGAATTTTTGTGCCACTGAAAGAGTTACAAGGACTGCAAACAGTCCTGTGCCCCTCAGCAATCATTACTCACTTGGCTAGGTGTGCCCTTGTTTAAGTGCAGTGCGGGTGCAGCTTCTCCCAAGAGAGATTTGAGTGGCTTCACCTCAGGCGTGCTGCTTGTACTACTGGCAGAAGAGCCCGAGATGGATGCATGGACTGATGCCACCACCTTTGCTTGCTCTGGAGGAACATACCTACATGCAAGAAGAGCAATGGTTTTCACAAGTTTCACATGGAAGTTCTTGAGTCTGAAGTTGAGAACTGGCAGATTTCAGCTTTGCTACTGAAACCCTGATCCTGCAATAGACCGTATCAGTAGTTTGCAAAGTACCTATTCTTTAAATATGACAGAGTTGGTTTTTATTAATGGACTAGAATTTAAAGTCATCAATGTTTTTAGCACTTAGTCAATACAAAACATGTCTTTCCCATACTAATAAACCGGATGGGAAATAACAGTTTGCAAAATTGTTACTTTACACTGTTGTTGACACCCTCTTATGCCATTTCTGTTCCATCAATATGAACACTGAGAAGCTTGTTTAGTTTGCCTTCTCTGCTTCCTATAGGAGCTCTACATAAAGTTCAGAAATCATTTCACTTTAGAGTATGTAAGCAGATTCAAAGAAGGAAATAACATTCAAAATGAGAGCAAAAAGTCCATCTTCACTCCTCATCATAGGGGCAACCTTTATAATAGTAAAGGTATCTTACCATCTTTTCTTTTCATATTTTTCCTGTAGAAATTCCTTTACTTTCTGTGGATCCCTGAAGTCTGGAATTGCTGATGATCTATCATCAAATAGGCCAAGCCAAATCTGTTTGCACACCTTAATTAAAAAAAAAAAAAAACCACAACAACACAGATTAATCAGAGAAAATTCCTTAATTCAAAACTTAAATAAGTTTACTATTGTTAATACATTAAACCATTAAAGTGTGTGGCTGCATAATTTATATTCCAGACTGAGCTGCTCTAACAACTGACTGGTGCATCATGTACTGGTCTAAATACCTAAAGCTGCCTGTCACAGCAGGGCAAGCAGATCCCAGCATCCAATTTCATCATTCAACACTCCTTTTGCAAAGTATTTGTAGAATGTGCTCATGAAATGCAAAGCACCTGATTTCTACTTGCAATCTTTAAAATTCTTCTCCTTCACCTAATTCTACACATTCCCTTACCATACTTCAGGACTTAAACTGTTTCAACAGATTCCATATGCCTTAAGCCTCAAATGGTAGATTTTAAAGAAACCAAGGTTCAGTATTTATACTTTTAATTACTATTTGAGTACAAGAACTGTTTTTTCAACAGCCTTTGTTACCATGATGCAGTTTCTACAATACCATATACATTTGAGTGATGGTATGAGATAAGGGGTAAAAATACTCTTGCTCCAATTTTGTTTTCTAATTGTAGTTGTGAGTGAGCAGAAGTTTAACCACTTGCAAAATTCTCAGTATGTTCAAGTTTTAATTCCTGAGCAAAACAAGAGGAAAGGTGTTCTCAAACTAAAGCAGATGTAGGAGTTTTAACATGAAATGTTTTAAGCTCTTCAGACTATTCTGCAAGTAACCTGAATATGCACCCAAACAACAACACCAAACATTAGCTGCCCTCAAAAATCACAGTGCCCTTTTAAAACAGGTTTCTTCCAGAGAAGCAGAGTCAAAAAAGCTTTGTTTTTATGATGCATAGCTTTTCTTCCCACACCCTTTCTGAAATAGCCCTGACCATGCCTCCTACCTGCCTACTACAAACATGCCCTCTATCCCTGCAAGTGTCAGGTTTTCAACATTGTCCCCAGTGACCTTCAGGCTCTAACAACCAAGAGCTGCAAAACTGATTGCTCTGAAAGTTGGCAAATCAAGGTAGAAGCTGTGATACTCCCACCTCAGCATCTTCCCCAAACTACTTGGCAAACATGATAAATCTTATAGGTCATTTCCAAAATTGCTCAGCATTAGAGAGATCAGGCAGACATCCTAACTATGTATTTCATTTTTGATGTTTCAGCTCTAAATAATCCAATTGCATATTCAACACCTAACAGTCCTTATTACCAACATTATCATCATCCTACTGGATAGAGACAAACAACAACAGGAAACAGATCTAATGATCAAAAGATATTTTTAAATGAGTATTTATATAGCTAATTTAGAGCTAAGATCAGTAGTTACTACCTCAAACTCAGCAACTCTGCATTCATTCTGCAATTGTACTCCACAGCAGGATCAAGTTCAACGCACTGATTTGAGTTCTCAAAATTAAACAGTCATTAACAGTATAGTAATAGATAAAATGAAGCTTAATTATTTGTTTAATACATCTTCATACGAAATTAGAAGACAAATTTAGTCAAAAAAGTCACAAGTCTGTTCTAAAGTAAAAGCTAATATCAAGAATCACTGTTTTAACAGTATCAATCTTTCACTACTTTTTGGTGACAAAATATATAAAATCAGAATATTTATGTGTGTAGCTTTAAACTTGCAGTGAATAGCCTGAAGTGAGCCAGCAGTAGTATTTCCATACTTAGATTTGTGAGTATAACTATCCAAGCAGCAGTCATATGATTGCTAGGAGGAAGAGAAGTCCTGCTTGTGGCTATTTACAGAATCTCTAGCAGCAGGAGTTGGTGGTGCTCAAATCTACAGTCCCTCCCCAGCCCCAACTTCAATATTGGAAAGAACATCAGGAAACACTGAAGAAAAGAAAAATTTGGCTCAATTTCAGACAAGCAGAAAGACAAATGTTACAACAGCCCCCACTTGATTCTGCACCCAGCCCTGTAACACTTGGGGCTCTACCATGATAATCAGTTTGCATCCAGCCTGAGATGTGCTGGCCAATGACAGAGGAGGCCTCCTCCCCACCCATACCAGCCCATCCAATTCCTTCTGCTTCTCCTGCCATCCAAAACAAGTCAGATCAAAGAAACTCATCACAATTACCATGTCACTGCTACCATTGAGACCTGGAGATCAACTCACAGCAACAAACCACAACCCAGTTTTTCATGTTTCTCCCTCCCAGTTTTCTGCTTACTCTTCCCCATGAAGTGCCTAAGCATTTGGAGTAAGGGGGGGGAAGAAAACCAAACAAAAAACCCTCACAACAACCAAAAAAAACCCCCAACAACAAACAATCCAAACAAAAAATACCACCACAGCTCCGTGTCAATGTCTCAGGCCATCATGACCACTACAGGCAGTTTCTGTGAGGACTCAGAAAACAAGGTGCTGTGTGACTCCAGATCGTTAGCAGCTACAGAGCCATAGTAGATCCAGTTCTATGAATATGCAAAGAGGAACGGAGGAGGACTGTGCTGAACAAACACCTGTTCATTTAAAATGATGCAAGCTTCTTAAAGGCATCAGCTCTTGCCATTGCACTGCAATTTCTGCAAACCGTCAGAAAACCTTTCAGGCTTCCAAAAGTGTTTCCTGGAGCAACTAATTCCTTCTAAATACCTAACCACAAAAGGAAGTAACAAGTGAAATATGCCTCAAGTCACTGCTGTAATTAATTTAAACAAACTGCCAGGCACTCTGTGCTCTTCTGCTGCTGGTAGCACAGAGAACAATTTTACTAATGGGCAACCAATTTTACTACCAGTTTTATTAATGGACAACCACTAAGCCAAAGAGCCTACTTAGTCACACACACTTCAGCAAGACATTCTTATTGTACCAGTCTGACTGCAGGAGCCGTACAAAAGCAGTGTAAAACATTCACCACACCAAATGCAAATTAAATTCCACCTAGGTTTCTTAACCTAAAGAGTTATCAGAGGAAGTACAATTTCTTAAATGTTCTTAAAATGGACCAGTCAAACCAAAACCAGACACCCACAATAGAAAAGAGTAGTCTGGATTAGTGGGAAGGATGGAAAGAAACCCTAAGATTGTACGTGGGTGTACAACATGACTGGAATACGAAGGGTAAATCACATCCTCATAAGGGCATTTCAGACCATGCTTATGCCAAAAAAAGGCTGTTGTGTCTTCCTACTACAGTTGGGCTTGATGATCTTAAAGGTTTTTTCCAACCTACACAATTGTGACTTAAGTCCTTTGGAAAGCTGTATCTTATGAAGTTTTAGACCCACACCAGAAAGCATGGAAAGGCACATATTTCTGTCTGAAGCAGCACACAATGCTATGAACATCGGCAGCCATTGCAAGCAGGCATTCAGAGCCCAATAAAAGGCTCGTTGTCTTCCCTTGTTTGCTGGTGACCTGTGTGCTCTGTCTAGTTATACTTCTGCTACCATCATCTGACTTGACAGGGATCCACAACACTGCATTGATTATGCTTCAAGTGAACCACAAAACACTTTTCAGCCATCTAAAAAAACCACAAATGACAGAGAGCTGTGCAATACCACAGGATGAAATGAAAATTGAAAAGTAAAATTTAAAAAATACTGTTGACAAAGACAGAACTCACATCATGTAATTGTGTTTTCTTGAAGTAGTTATCTGTCCAAAGTCATTTTAAAGTAAGTCACCAACAGTCCTGAATCTTGTGCAAAGAAAGGAGTTTGCTTTGAGAAATTTTTATTTTTGCTTTAATTTTATTGATCAGGTCATCACATTTTTTTTGTTTCAAAGCTATTCAAAAGTTACTCTTGTGACAAATATCAGGGAAACTTATGCCATACAACTTGCTGTTTATGGTGGGGGAAGATTACTCAGCATTTATACCTTTGGTACCCTGATTACTCCCTACTAATTCATCATCTGAACTGGACAGATACCAAAAGATTCATTACAACAGCAATAAAAAGCCAGCACAACTATAGAAAGATCAGACTGGCAACTTTAGTTGCCAACACCTCACCACAAGCTTCAGTGCTATGTTCTGTCTGGCCCAAGAGCTGCCCAGGCAGGACACCTGAAGAGCAGAGTTACTCCCACAGTTACTCAGCACAGCCATCCACAGCATGTGCTCACTCTTGCAGGGCATTACTTGCAGGACATGGGAGCAGGGAGGAACTACAAAAAGGCATCAAAGCAAATGTAAACCTGCACAAACCCAGGCCTTAAGCATGCAGTTACTCTACTAAACACAGTTTTCCTCTTATTTAAAACAAATTCACTATCTGAAAAAAAAATCCAAGGAAGTAATTGTTCTCAATTTTAGGTAATTTTGAAAACATATGTTTTAAGAAATTTGAATTTGATATCCCAAGGAGCATGTATTTCAAACCACCCCTCTAACAGCTCCATATATAAATCACACTTGCAGAGCTCATTCAGAAAATGCTACTGCTCAAGTTGTATGACACATCTTCAGTCCCATTTTAACAGAATTACTCATTCCTTTGCTTTTACAGGTAATATATGAACCATCATCCCAACTCACCACACAATTACACAACACTACTATTAAGGTAGTGGGCCTAAAAATTCTATGACTTTCTGAAATCCTTCTACATTGCACCATCTCATTGGGAATACTCTGGTTCAGCCATTTAATATTAATATTGTTCTTTCTGCAACAGCAGCACAAATAAGTCTGTGCTCAAAAGCTCTGTTTATTTGCTGAAAGCTTTGCAATACTCCTCCTTTTGATAATCACAGCTCTATCAAATAAAATGCTCTGCTTAGAGAAGAGTCTGACAAGCTGGAGCCAAGAGTAAACATTCAAGTTATGTGGAAGCCCCTAGAAACAGTGGAATATATCCAACAATCCATAATCATTGTCCACTGTCCCTGAAAAGTATAATTAGTCCATGTCCCACTGGTTCACCAACAGAGCAGGGGAAAAAAAAGGAGAGCATTGAAGTCAGAATGACTAAGCGTATGCAGCATTTGAAAGTCTACTTTTGTTGAAGGCTTGACAGAAGCAATACTTTGAAGTTTTGCCCCTACTACACTCTGGGGGCTGCAAAAATCAAGACAAAGCAAAGTTTTACTTTGTCACATAACAATAAGTAGATACCAAGATTCAGCAGTTGTCTTCATGGAATTTAAGAATTCATGAGAATCCCTTTACAACTGCTTTGGGAAGGATAGTACCTGTCCTCTGCCAACAAGCTCCAGTCCTGCAAGGGATGTCATTAGACACTTGGCAACCAGATACTGGGACATTCAGAATTAGATCAGCAAGTACAGCATGAAGTAAAGAGGGAAAGAGAATCACAACCAGCATCAACCTACTCACCCTGACCTAGATAAAAACCCAGGAGGTAGCAAGGCAGAAACTGTGAGTTTCTGTAACTTAAATATATCATTGAAAGGAGAAATTGGGCCAAGTGCATATTGTATGTTATAATAAAGCCTTTACCTATATTTCTGTTCATTGCATTGGTTTCCCTGAATATGCACTCCACAGCTATTTCATCTGAGACTGTTTTCCCCAGAGTAATTATATTAACCATACATTGGGTTTTCCATACCGTATTTACATTTATAGCCCTGCACTTTGAGAAATTACCTTTGTTTTCAGCTTTGACAGAAAGCAACAAAGAGCACATCCTATTCAGTGCACATCTGGCACACCACAAAGTTAATCAGAAAGGTTTCTGGTTTAAAACCCAGCCTCCAGTAACATTTCATGCTTTCAGGAGTTCCAAGAAGAGCTCTAATACTAAAAGGAAAGTACATGTACCTGTTTTCCACAGAAGTTTAGCTTTTTTTTTGCTTTACATTTATTCACATGTTTTGGGGTTTTTTCCTGTGTGCTTTTAGAGTTGGGCAAGGAGGAAAGAACAGGCCTACTAAAAAACTGTTAATTAAGAATAAGCACTATCCACTAAATTTTGCAGAAACACTGAGAATCTGAGACTTCAGTTATTTCTATTCCAGTGCTTTGTATTTCAACTACCAAACAAAGCTTTGCCATGTTATAACTATTTCACTGATAGAGATCTCCAGTGTGTGGGGAAAGGCGGATATGGGAGAGACAAAGGCCTTCTGCTTACACAACACACTGAGCCACCACACTTCAGAAACTCCTCTTAGCACAGATGTGCTAGTCAGGAAGAATAAAAATTCAGTCAGGCCAGCAAAGTTAAGTTCTTGCTCATTAAGCCTCCTGCTCCTGTATGTGATGAAGGCAGCAAGGCAAGGAAAAGCTCTCACAGGACACATGCTTGTGTTGATAGGAGCTGCACTTCAACCTAGGAAAAAGCACACTACTTGACTTGCAACACTTCTGCAGACCCAGACATACCACTGCATAGGAAGATTACATGTGTCAGTCTAGTTTAAAAAGCTCTAACAAGATAATACCTTTCAGGAGGCTGGTAAATGCCAAATTAGATTTCTTCTTCTCCCCATCCCTGCCAACAAAATATCCTCAGTTATGCACCAAATATAATGCTGGCAGTGCAAAGAGCTGCACATTACCACACAACAAAACTATGTTTCAAAACGTAACACCCTACAGGAAGAAAGATTTGGAAACAGTTTCTTTATGTAAGCAAGTTATAGCTTTGTTTAGTAATCCTGCACTTCTCATGTCAATATTATTCATTAATATCTGTAGGTTAAAAGAATTTTATACAGCCAGAGTACTAATTTCAAAGGCAGTTTGGGTCCAGAAGTGATAGTGGTTTCATAAGTAGAGTGAAGGCAGTAAATCCAGCTAACAAAGACATTATTCTACACACAATCAGCTCATGGATCCATGTATGGTATTAGCAGAACCAGCAATGTACTCCAAGGACACATGAGTGCACAGCTCCTGCTGTCAGCACTCATCAGCTCCAGCTCAGGACTGCTCCTTTCTCTCCAGGGTGTCCAGGCCACATTCCACACTAAAGGAGATTCTAGGGAAGCGTTCTGGTCTGACCTAACACCAGCTCTGAACCAGGCTCAGACTGCTGCCAGTTCTGCAAGAGTGCAGGAAACAAGCACTTGTACAGGTGCTACTGAGAGTCAGGAAAATTGGCACCAAAATTCAGCACTATTAAAATAACTCCAAGCAGCTGAGCATACCTTCATGTATTCTGCTCAGGTAAACATGGTCTTTGCCCCAGTGTAGCAGAAATTGTCTAAATCCAAGACCATCAAAATTTTGTTCTTCAACCACATGCAAATTAGAATGGGTTATTTGGAAAGGTTATAAAATATCTGTCATCTTTCAAAAGGGTAGGAGAAAAATTAACTCTGTAACTGGTTCGCCTCATAATACTATTCTTCATCTTAGAAGAAAAGTTTCTGAATAAATAGTCACAGCTATAATGGCAACAGAAGATTAGCACCACCTCCACTTTCTTCAAACAGCAAGTTCACTTCCTACTACCACTGCACAACTGAATCAGAGGCCAAATCAGCACCAGCATCATTTGAGGATGAGTATTCAAACAGACACATCTCCATTTCACTCTCTCCTCATTATTCCTAAGGAGAAAATGTGAAAATACCTCACACTGCTCTTCATGAAGACAGCAAGGAGACAAAAAACCCTACCCAGTGATTCAGAACTGCCTTTATCCTTCAAAAGGATTTCAGAAGGCACTTGAGGAATGTCAGCTGGAAGATGCCTCCATTTCTTGCTACAGTGACCTAATCCCAACATAAGCACAGCTGGAGACTGCTCAGCTGTTTATACCTCCAGATGAGTCAGCAACACCAAAATATAGGTGTCTTCTAATACAGTATAAGGATTCAAAACTTTGTTTGAAGCAGTAAAAGCTCATTAAAAATAATTTAATAATTTTCAAGCTACCTGTGCCAGAAATTTTTTAGAATGTGCACATGTGGAGAAGAGGATGGTGCCTCACCTAAGGAAGAGCTGCTCTGCATAATCTCTCCCTGAAGCAGCTGCTTTGCAGAAGCCTTTCAGTAACTGAATGTTTCACCCATGTGTGCCACAAAGAGGGACATTTACAACAACCGGGGAAAAGCTGGTATTTAAAATATTATGAAGCATTTTGGGGTTTCTTCTTTGTTTAGTTTGGGTGGTTGGGTTGTTTTAGAGGACTTCAACCTCAAACAACACACTGACCTTACAAATACCCTTTAAATGAGAGTGGAAAATTACTTTCTTTAAGAACAACTCAGCACCTTAACTATTTTATCTCATGGAAGTTTTCTTGCTATTTTACTTTGTATTCAGAACAAGATCCCTATTGTACCAGCATGACCTACTCATCTGGAAGCAAGAAAGGTTATCACAGAGGCCTGGGCCATGCTGGAGAAAGACTAGAACAAGAAAGTTGGAATGAAAGTATTTTAGAAGTTACAGAAAAATGGAAATTAAACATGACAGATTGCCAAAAAAGTTGAGCTTCTTTTTAAATGTATCGCTGTAAAATTATTATAACTGTTGATATTACAACATTGGACAACTCCATGTTTGAAAAGTCTAATTTCAGGTGATTTCCTTTCTTCCAAAAGCCTCCTATGCTGAACAGTAAGCTAAGCAGAAAAATGGGGGGTTTTTGTCAGATGAATTTCCTCTGTCCAATACATTATCTTATCTACAGATAAGTATTCCAAAGTCCAATACTAACAAGAGAAAGCAAAATGCCTATTTAACTACTGCAACATAAAGTACAACAACATGTTTAACTAGGTTTTAAACTTCTAACAGTGTTTAAAACAATAATAATTTCTGTTCAATATTTGAGCACTCCTAAAAATGTACCATCAGCACTTACAGTGCGTCTATTCAGTTCTATTTAAGAATTAAAGCAATAATCAACAACCTAAAACTAAACTCAGAAGGACATTTTCATTCAGGAGGCAGCTCATTTAAATCATTACAATTCTTTAATTAGAGTACTACAAGCACAAAGACCTCTGCTTTAGAAACAGAGTAGCACTGCAGAGGTCTGTGGCTGTTTTAATGTCAATAATAAACTATGTATCAACTAAATCATTAAGATTAGCAGACTAGTCATGGCTATGTGAAGGACAGCCACACTGATCAGTTGAGAAGGTTCCAGATCAGTGAAAACAAACTCAAAGCCATCTCTAGACACAGCAAGTTTAGTAAGAAATTAAATTAAAACAAATATAGGGAGGGAGCTACAAACACGTTTTCCTTTACACTTTGTGAAGCTTAAAGCAAAACTGAAGTTTACAATCTAATCTTATGGAAAGAGCCTCCAACACACTCTATGTGAATCCACAGATGATTGTTTATTAAATTTCCTTATGCAAAAAGTCAGTAATACTGACTAATATATGCTCTATACATATACACACACATATGCAATGCTCTACAGTTTTAAAAAGCCCAACCAACCTAAGCCATCAAGAGTATTTTATAAGATCTGGGACAGTTCAGGCCTTGTTCTAGCTCTGTCTAAAGGAATCAGCCACTAACAGTCATTTCAACAAATAACACATGTTTACCAGGGCAGAAAAAGAAATTACTACTTCTGTTTTCATTCTTCAACCTGACAGTTATGAATGGACCAACTTTAAGAAAGTTAAGTATCAGCATTTTACTGAATGATGGGATTTATCCTCACAAAGCTTCACAAAAGCACACTAATAAAACACACTCTAGCCTACAATCAATAGTTCTACTAAACAGGGTACAGATGCAATCAATGTGAAGCAGAACCTTATCTAGTTTGAACACAGGCAAAATCTGCCTCTAAAATCCTCAAGGCTCCAGCATGTTATTAAAACAAACTACACCCTCAAACTGAAGTCAGCAACAGCCACATCCAGGGATCAACACCTCCATGTATTCCCACAGAGTCAATCCAACATCTACCTCAGATTTTTCCTCCTATTCAAAGGAACAAAAAGTCAGTATGCTAGAACTTGTCACCTTCAAAGCTGCCACAAACTACTCACTAGATAACAATTTCTCTCTTTCCTCCCTCTGTCCAAGAACATTCAATATGGATAGACTTTAACACACATACACAATTATATGTATATACTTTTATTAAGTATTTAAATTATTATTAATTATAAATTAATTCTTTATTATTATTTTATTAAGTACTAAAACTACTAGAAGACTTTCTGATACCAAGTGTGAAGAAATACAGCTACAAGCTGCACTTTTTTATTTATTTTTGGCACAGTACACTCTTTCAGGAAATACTGCTGCAGTCAGTTTCAAGTTCTGAGCTTACAGGGGAAAAAAAAAGTCATATTGCCTTATGCAAACTCAAAAGGAAACCCAATTCAGAAATACTGATCATGTGAATCTGGATTGTCTGGGTTGGGCAATAGCATTATGATGATCAGCTACCCAATGAAATAAGCTCTTCAGAAGTCTCATTTCAAATTATGTTGGCTTCGAAAGACTTCTGTCTAGCTTTTGCCAAAAAAAAACCCAGACAAAAAATCCTAAGTTTTATTTAAGTAGTGTTTTCAACCTTAATACTAAAATGCCAAACCCACTTTATTCTCCAAATTACACTTACTTCATTTCCATGTTTCTGCAGAAATTCTATTTCCTGTTGTGTGAACGTAGTCATTGAAATTGACTTCACTCTGTGGGGTGGATTCAAGCCCCGCCTGAAAGAAGAAAGAGGTATTCAGCACTTGGGAAATTTGTCACCATACAATCACGTTTAACACTACAGCTAGAAGTCAGACAGTTTTAAAATCAGGAGCCATCTCTGTAAAGCACACTCTTCTCAAGTAACATTCAGTATACAAAGCTGAGTAACAGAACTTCAGGGGAGACCAATATTCACAACAGCTCATGCAAAATAACTCAGGCACTTTCTATGCAAATTTAAGAAAACAAAATTAGACTTTTTTAAAAAATCCTAATCTGCTTCACCCTTGCCTCTACCTTTTGTCTCTCACTCTTGGGTTTCTTGGTTGTAGTTTCCTTTTCCTCCAACTCTTTCCACACTTTGATCTCTTATTACAACTTCTACACAGTAACTAGATTTCTTCAAGCTAAACTGCCCAGCTCAGTATTTTTCTCTTGCTTTAACCTACATTTCCTGTTTCCTCACAGCATATTTTTATAGTTTACTTTTTGCCCCTGAGAACTCACAGGGGCTTACTCCTCCTCCTGAACACTACTGAAGTAGCCAGAACAAAAGCAAAATGACACAGGCTTTAGTGTGCCGTCACATGAGAGATCCCACTGCTAATGCCACAGCTCAAACGTGAGCAGCCCTGCCTGAAGCCCAGACTGGCAGCACTGTCACATCCATGCCAGGCTGCCACAGCAGGGCCAGCAGCACACCAGGCATTTGTGCTGCCACAGCCTGACACTGTCAAACGCAGCTCAGCCACAGCCTGCGAGCACACAGAGAAAACATGCTGAGCAACAGCACCAGGGTAAGCAAAGCTTGCTTTCTTTTCCAACTCCTCCTTTAAACACATGCTAGCTACTGCTGCTTTTGCCCACAACTGCTTCCAATCAGAGCCAAGCTGTGCTTTGCCCAGTGGATGCAAGAACATCCCATCCCACAGGTGCCAAGCACTGCAGACACTCACCCAGGCAGTACCAGTTTAACACTCAGGTTAATCAGGCCTGGATTTCTGAAATACCATCTTAAAAAACAATTCATATACACTAACCATGAGATATCAAAGCACACAAAAAGCTTTCCAGGGATGCAATGCAGGTCTAACAAATCACTAAGAAAATCAACTGTATTGGTTCTATTTGTCCCTACACTTTTAATTCTAAATTTGGTACAGACTGCTTTTAAGAAAAAAGAAAAAACACAACAAAAAAACACTGACATCTAATTTAGGACAGCCAGTAGATTTCTTAAAACTCCATGATTATCTCAAGAACTTTAGCTATAAATTAAATTGTTATCCATCAGAACAGCCTATGACAAAAATCTGATATTCCAAATATTAATTTTAAATTCAACTTTGGCAGAAAAATTTTAGCACTTCAAGTTTTCCAAGTAAGTCTAATGGGAAAAATACTGTTGTGCATTTAGCTTGGAAATTCACATCCACACCTAAATTTAAGTGTACCTGTAAGACAATTCTGATCCTGTTTTAAAGAATTCCACATTTTTAATCAGAAGTTGAATATGACTTAGAACACTAAGCAGTAACATTTTAGCCTAAGTTTCATGAGCAAACAAATTTGAGATAATCACTGTTTGAAACACTTGGATAAACAATTAATTGTATTTTGCTAAGAAATGCAGTCATTTTGAATACCTTAAAAGCAGAAGTCATTTCCAAATCTAGAGGCATATGAAAATTTGTTTCACAGAATACCATTTGCTTCAGCAAACTTTTGAAATCAGAGCAGCTGACATTCGACTCCACAGTTAAGCACCTTAACAAGGTAGAAGTTTCACTGAAATTGGTGAGAGAGGTTTTATGATAGTTGATTAAACTATCTTCTCTCAAAATATTTAAATTTCTTGGTAAATTAAAGCTACTAATTTAACATCTTTCATCTAGCTGTATCATCTACACCACAAATAAACTACATTTATTAAAATACTATAATATTATCTGAGGTTTTTTTAAACTAAGTACTGATTTTAAGATGATGTAATTTAAAAGAAACCTGTAGGAGTTCTGTGCAGTTAAAATTCATTGTTTCAGAGCCGGTGCTAGGATTAGGTTTTGCTTATTTTTGGCTTTTATAAGAAACACCTTCTCAGTCTGTGCATGCAAGTAATTACACTTCACTAAATGGCACTTGTAGCATCACATATTGAGTGACAGCACAGAAACAAAGTTGGCATCCACTTGGCACTTCACACAGATCTATCTGCTCCATCAAATGTCATATGACAATTACTGTCCCCTGCTTTTACAGCAAGTATAAAAGCAGTTCTGTCTGCCTTAGTCTGTTCAATTTACTCTCCTCCTAGTAATTACAATAGCAGCACAGTTAGGTAGTTGTAAACTATTTAATGGCTATTTAAAAGCCAGAGCTATTCACTAACACATTCACATGTTTCTCAGCACAGGCAGTGTATCTCAACTTTCCCACTAGCTCCTGCTGGAAATGCCTTTTTGCAGTTAGTACAGTTTAAGTGCTCTGTTGTACCTGTGTTTGCAATTTCAAGGCACTGCACAAGTTCTCTAAGACTTACCTACTCTACACTGATCTACCAGGGCTCTTTAGAGCATTTACAGCAGCAAACACTGACATCTTCAGTATCTTCAGCTCTATTAAGCAGCAATATTAAGTGTGGTTGAGACCTACGTAAGATTTTGTTAAATCTCACCAGAGACTTCCTCCATGCCTCTCTCTCCAGTGAAGAGTTCAGACATATAAGGTTTCCTGCTATACACACTATATCCACATGGGATAAGAGGAATTCACATTTCTCTTACACCATCCTGCTAAAAGAAGGAAGACATCCCCCCTAAAGATCAGATCACCACACAGAGGTGTCAGATGTCTGGCAGGATGAAAGAGAGCATGGCGCCACGTCCAGTGGTCCAGGGGTATTGGAAATTCTGAACAAAACTTTAACAGCCATAATCTAAAGTAAACTATAAAGCTGCAATACTGTACATTCAAGTATTTATGTCCATTGAATATGGCAAAGGATGCAGGGAACCTATGTAAAGCTTCCTCTTAAGCTAAAGCAGCCTAAGAAGTCAGCCCAAAACAAGGAATTCAAGACAAGAAGCTGCACGCAAACACAGCCCAAGCATTATCTTCCTTAGAAAAATTACTTTGATTCTACCGTTAGAACAGCAAACTATTTTTTTATGATTTCTAACTAATATCCATGAATGGCCTGGAATTTCCCTAAAACAGAGCAGTTGTGCAATTTTTGAAACAAGATTCAAGGACCAACCCTTCCTTACCTTACAGAGACTATTTAATGACCCAAATGATTCACAAACACCTCATCTACATATGGGGGAAGCTTATTGGTAGACAGCCAAGTACAATTATCCCTTATGAGGAATTACCAAATCTCCTTTTTCATAGGAAAAATGTTTCTTTCCTTGTATTTGACAAGTGTTTCACACAGTTCCAATGCTTTACAGTACTCCGTATTTAACAGGGGACAGAATGGATTACAGCCCCTTAGTGCAAATTATCCATGCCTAAATTTAAATTGACCCTGAACAAGTATTTGCAACCTGCCCCTGTGCAGCAGTAGCAGTTACTCCCTTCCCTACAACAGAGCTCCTGGGGAAGGCAGCAACCAAACGCCACCTCAGCACTTACACCAGACTGCAGCTCTCTCCTCCCAAGAGGCCCCGGGGAAGGATGACAGAGTAAGACAATTCTGCCATCTGCACTTATCCAGCACACCAGAGCTAGAACATCCCACACAGAGATCCCACTCATCACTGCCAACTTCTTCACGCTCAGCAACGATTATTTCTGTGGAAGAGCACTGTGACCAGAGACTGCAGCCCCGAGAGTCTCCTCCACTGACCCTCACTGAGTCACAGCTCAGCGCAGGGGCAGCTTCGGAGAACATGAGACCTCTGTTCTCCAGAGGGCATTGTTAAACTGCTGCTCTCACAAACAAAGGAAGCTTTAAGGCCACTGACACAGGATTCTGCAGTCTGGCAGTTGAAACATTAAACATTCAAAACACAGTCAACAAGCAGTGGATATTTGTTTCTAACATAATTTAGCGGCAAATTATAGTTGAACTTGTGATTGTTGGCAGAGCGGCCGACTGCAAAGGCTAGGGCTGGGAGGGGAGAAAAATGTGAAGAGTGAGCTCTGGCAGAACAGAGGGTCCCTTTCGAGGGAGGAATGGTGGGCAGACGGCTGCTCAACGCTGCTCATGGCCCCTGGATCACATTCTAACACCATCTCGAACCTAAGCCAGCAAAATGTGATCCCCTAAAATGCAGGAAGTTAAAGAGGCAAGTCAAATACCGAGCCATCACAGAGCACCCCACACACCCAGATGTCCAGAAAACAAGCAGCAGAAAACCCAGTGTGACAGCATTCATTATTATTTCTGTGCTACTGTAATTAGCAAAAAGGAATATAAGCAGCACTGGCCATTCCTGATACTTGTAGACCTCCCTGGAGACCCTCCGCCATCTCACAAGCTCATTTATTTTTAATAGCAGACGACTCATACACACATTTTGAAGCAGAGTTAATATTATTTTAGGTTTTTTCTTAAAAAATAACCAAACATTCTTTTTGAACTGCACAGTGTTCAATGTGGTATAAACACATTTCCTTTGCTCTCCTGCCTTGCAACTGAAAACACAAAAAATATCCTTAAAAAAATATATTTACACATACACAGAGGCCCAGGACACATGGAGTCATTTTCCAAACAGGCTCCAAAGGGAAAAAAGGACTGCAAAGTCATGCTAACTCAATCACTTTCACTCTAGCACTGTTTATTTAGACTCTTAAAATTTCTGCTAAGCTTATTCTAGGTAAAGAACAATAACTTATCACCACTGCACAGAGATGTTATCATTTGTTACTATTCCATCAGCCATCAAATACTTCTATCTGGCTAATACAGAAGTCCCCTACCCATGAAAATTTTAAATTTAAAATTTCAACTAGGAGCATTACAAGTAGCCAGAAGAAGGCCAACAGTTGTAAAAAACTAGCATAAAAAGGCTTTAGCATTTCTCAAAGTACCTATTATGCTCTAAACATTCCTTGTTGCTGAACAAGAGACTTCCTAAATAAGTTGGGAGGGAGTTAAGAGAGAAAGGATAGGAGTACCTTAATTATCACATCAGCAGATACAAAAATGAGTCAAGATTAAAATAAAAAAATTATATAATTCAAAACATGTGCAAGCAGACTGTTACACAGGGATATTTTCTGTTGGTGAACTGAAAAACGTGTTCTTTTTATCAAAGTTGGGAGCGGGCTGGCTGCGAGCGCTACAGAAGTACTTGAAAGCAGAGATGCACAGACAGCTGAGATACAAGGCAGGGAGGCATTTGATAAGACAAAGGGAAGGATGTCACTGTCAGCAGGCCACATGGGAGCATCCAGGAAAACAACAGTCATAGCTACCAACACAATCCTTGGAATCAAAGGACTTCTGTCAAACCAAAATAATCTCCCTGCCAACATCTCCCAAGATGCAGGTTTGCTGTAATAAAGAGAAATTTTCCTGTGGTGTATGACTGTAATCTTGACCTGAGCAACTGCTCCTCCAGAGCACCTCCTCCCAATCTCAGGGCAGAAATTGTGTAGAATTCCAGATATCTTAGATTCTTGTACAACACCAAAGACTTGAGTTACCTTGTGTGATGCTAGCACACTTTTTTTGCCCACATGAAGAATTTAAACACAAGGGACAAGTGGAACTATTTTAAGAGGAAGCAAATTCACACCGCTGTGCATGAACTTTCTCCTGCATGCACCATTTTACACAGCAAAACTTCTGCTCTTCTAAGCCTGGTCTGACCCAGTCACTTAAACCCCAGGTACTATGGAAAAAACCTCCTGTCACCCACACTTCTGACTTGACAAGACTCACCTTCAACATTAAGTCAGAAACAGATCTTTTTAGCAAAGCCACTAGGCTCTGTCACTGTTTTTAGCAGTGTATGAAAAAGCTAGACACACTGTTTTGGGAAACAGTAGAGGGAATAGTAGGTTTTTAAAGCTAAATCTAGTAATACATAGCATCACTCTTTTGATAGACATGAAATACTTTAAGGAAATTCAGGATGGATCCAGAATTAAGATTTTGGATGCGACTAGACAGTCCTTGCCAGGACAATGAACAAACACTTCAGAAAACTAGTAAAAAAGTTATACTACAGTTTTAAAGAGCTTAGAGTTAACTGTAGCTAGAATAACATGCTTATTTAAGATGATACTGATGTTAGCAATCACTTTTAGTTAATTGAGAAACCTTTCTGAAGGAGACTTTTTAATCTAGTATTTAAATCTTGCATTGAGCACTTCATACTTGAAAAAACTGGTCTACCTGACTTCAAGAATACTTCCTGTACCCGATTAGAAAAAAATAATTAAAACAAGAAGCAATGCAAGTCATTCACATAGCATATAAACAAGATAAAGTACTAAGATTATTAAAACCTTACAGTAAAGCAAGTACTATGAGGCAGAACACAAACAGCCATTAAGAACTCCAAAAGCAGCAATACTTTTATATTTGCCATTATGTTGTTTGTTCCCAAGTCGTTTCCCTACACCGTGAAGTTCTACAGTGAAAAGTGTTTGGAAATAAACAAGTTGTTTGAAGAACTGTTCTCATGGAAGTGTTAAAAATAAGTTTCCAGTTATGAAACAGACATGACCTACACCAAGTCTCATCACTAACAAATAAACGCCACTGGCTAGGCCATGAGGTGTTAACCAATATATATGATCCTGCACACACAACTTATGGAAGTTTTTCCAAGTTGACATGAAAGAATGAGTCCAAATTTATTTTAGAGGGAAACTAAGTCCTCTTAATAGTCATTTACTCCAGCTATAAGTGTAGGTGTTACTAGCTGTAAGAACCATATAGTTTGTAGTTGCTTTTTTGCAGCAAGACAAAAACACTGCATATTTAGAATGAAAAAACCATTTGTGTTTCATTGGAATACCAATACATTAACCATGTTTTTGCAGAGAGTCTTCCTCCTTTAAGCATGGTGACATCCAAGTGATGGCCAACACCAAGTGCAGCTGTCCCCTGCTTACGAGCTGTTTCACTGCCTGTACATCCTTTTGGTTGCTGTAAATTGGACTATGTCAGTAGTCCCTACCTCCCAGCCAACAGATAAAAGGAACAGACTCTTCTGAACCCACGCTAAGCATCTCAGCAGCATTCACAATATACTTGCCTATTAAGGTTAAGAAGCCCGAAAAATAAAGACAAACACTCTCATGGTGCAGCTTTACCACACTTTCAGTCTAACCCAGTAAGAACATGTGCAACCATTCAATAAGCTCAGTGCAGTAGCTTAAAATAGTTTCACATGCCAGCACAAATAACAGTTTGCTAAGAGAGCAAACAATAGCCAGAGCTGGCTGACTGGGTGGCATGTTCGTGTGAAAACCTAGAGTCTCTTTTCAATTTCACAACCTAAATGTATTTTCTGTATTTGCATCAAGTCTGATCAGAAGCCTACATAAAGCAGAAGAACTCCAAGTCTAATTAGCTGTCTATTAGTATAAAAGGCAGTTTGTTCCATGTAAATTCAGCAAAGAACTAATATATTTGCTTTGCATTTCAACATAATTACCAACTTTGTTCTAAAACACAAGACCTTACTTGGAAGGGATGTTTGGGGTAGTAAGGAGACAGAAATTAGTTCAGGCTCCTGAATGCTTTTTAGAAACACCAGTCTGTATCCTCTGACATACTATTTATTACTTCTTTGGTTACTCTGATTCTGCTCCATTCCATTGCCACAATGCAACTGAATCATATAAAAGCAAACGGATATAGCTAAGGAAAAAGCAGCACTGAAGACTCCCAAATTATGGATATGTGATGAAATTCACAACTGACTGACCTCAACTCTTAGTTTCATACACACTATCTCTGGGAAGGATGGGTGGAAAAGGGAGGAGTAGTAGAAAGGCCCATACAGGAATGAGGAACAGGAAAAATGCAATCACTTTATCAGAGCCAATCCCTTTCCCAGGTTTATATATATAGTTTGTAGGAAATAGTCGATGTAAAGTCAAAAAACCCCAGCCAGCTTCCACTTTTCTGATCAAACCTCTTAAACCATTGGGCCTAGAGTTCGACTGAGACAGAGCTTAAACGGTTGTCTTACAAACTATCACCAAGCAGAACTCGATGCACATAAAACCATGCTGGTGATTTAACTTAACCTTTAGGTAATATCTGTAAACGCATTCACGACAGGGTTAGTATCCCCGCATCTTCAAGGCTATCATGACAGTGAACTGCTAAGCCACGTGCCCCTTCCCTTTCCACAAGTATTGTCGCACACTTGCTTCATTAACCACCCTCCGACACTTCCGCGGGGCGGCGGTGCTCGGGCTGCCCGTGCGCGCTCCCCGTACGTGCCGGAGGAGCCTCCCCAGGACCACCTCGGGGCCGCGGGGCTGCCGTGCGCCCCAGCGCCGCACACCCTGCCAGCGGCGGCCACCTCCACACCGGGGGCTCCGACGGGGATTTCCAGCGAACGCGCCCGGGAAAGCCTCCCGACGGCCTCCCTCCCTTCCCCGGGAGAGCCCCCTGCCCGCTGCCCTCCGACGTGGCCGAGCGGCAACAGGAAGGGCGAGCGCGGGGGGAGCGGCGGCGCTGCGAGAGCCGCGGCGGGGCTGCACCGCCCGGCCGCCGCCGCCCTGCGGACGCGTGCCCCGGCGGCCGGGGGTGGAGGTCACCGCTGCCGGGGGGATGGAGCCGGCGGTCCCCTCCCGCACTCACTCACAGGATGCCGGAGCAGGAGGTGCACACGAAGCTGCCCACGGTCATGTCGGTGTAGGTGGGGCCCCGCTGGTCGCAGTCGAAGCACTTGCGGTTGGGCGGGAGGCTGCTCATCTCCCGCAGCAGCTTCAGGTGCTTCTCCTCCTGCTTCCGCTTGGCGCTCGCGGCCATGGCCCCGCCGGCGAGGGACGGCCCGGCACGGCGCCGGGCCCCGCTCAGACCCCGGCGGCGGCGGCGCTCCGGGGCTCGGCCGGCGGGAGAGGGGCCGGGCGGGCGGGGGTTGAGGGGAAGACAGGGGAGGAAGGGGCGGGGAGGGCACAACCGGCGCCTGCCGGCGGGCCGGTACGGGAAGGGGGTGGCCGCTGATGCGGACCGGCAGCCCCACGAGGGAGGGAGCGGGCGGGGGCCGCGGCTCAGGGGAAGCGGCGGCGGCGGCAGCAGCACCGGGCCCGGGGCGGCGGAATGACGAGCCCGGGCGGAACCTGCGCGACACCTTTATGAGCTCAGCGAGGAGATGGCGGCGGCGGCGGAGCCCCGCGCGCCCGCCGGCTGCAGCGCTCCCTGCCGTGTGGGAGGGCGCACTACACCCCCTCCGTCCCCTCGCGCCGCGACCCCGGCCCGGGGCGGCGCCTCTGGCGGGGCCGAGTCACCCCGCGTGACCCGGTGGGGAGGGCCAGGGATCAGTCCTGTGGAGAATCCCAATGGAAAAATATCAATAAAAAGTGTTAGACTTTTCTCGGAGAGGAGGAGATCGCCTTCCCGCTCAGCGGGGTGCTCGGGGCGGGCTGTTCCCCTCACACCGCGGGGTGAGCGCCTGGCAGTCCCCGCCGCCCGTCAGCCCCTCGTGGGCAGTGGGCTCAGGCGGCTGGGGACAGCGGGAGGTGCTCCGTGAAAGAAGGACCACGTGCCTCGTCCCCAGCCCAGCGCTGCCGGTGTCCCTCTGCGTCCCAAAAGTCTGGAAATTCAGTCTCGGAGCGTGGCGAGAGCGGAGGCGCTCCAGGTCCCAGCTCAGGTGCCCGCCGGTCCTGGCGGCGGGGATGGCCCGGGGGGCGGGCTGGTGGCCCTGGTTCCGTGAAGATCCTCAGGGCGGATTGCAGCGGATTTGTGGGGAGAGCACCCCCACGGGGTCTGGCTTTCTTGGGACGGAGGTGAGAAATGCACAGTTCTCCTTTGGGAATTCGGTGCTCGGCTGGCCGTTCCCCCAGCAGGGGAGAGAGCAGAGGCAGCAGTCCTGTACTTCTGGTACCCGAGAGGAAACCCCAGTCAGCCCCTGATCCACAAAATACGTGTTTGTTCCGCACAAAGGTGCCTAACAGTGTGCGAAATCAATGTTAGAGAAAAAAGTAAATGCACTTTATATTTCAGTGATTTCACCCTAGCAACGCTATGTATTAAAATCTTTTAATGTTTAATGACCCAATACAATGTATTTAGGGTCAAGTTTTGTGCCCCTGACGTCAGTACACATGGGAACAAGATCTGATCCACTGTATTTTCCTCATAGTTTAAGTTAAAAAAATCTATGACTAAGTGTTCAGCATCAGTAATCTGTCCTTCCTCTTCTGATTCCTCTGGATGTGCTATGTGCTAATTTACCTGAGCTGATCAACCAGTTCTAAGTTTTAAACACAGAAGGCAATGCTCTAATTTTTTCCTAGTATGGATGGCAGGAGCTGTTCAAAGTGAAAAATAAACATCACTAAATAATCACCAATGCTTAAATAGCATTCTTAAGAGTAAACAGGAAATATTTCCAGTCTTATAAGGACCAAATTCTCACTGCTTCTCACTGCTGATATTCTTGTAATTCAGAAGCTTTCATTTATTTTGCCTTTTACGAAACATGCTAACATTGTACCTTTTCCAACGACCTAAATGACCTAAAGTAGATGACCTAAATTTAGAAAAAAAAAAAAAATTGAAGGTTAAAAAACAAGTTGTTGTTTTTTCCTGGAAAATCCTTCAGAGAGCAGTGACTGGCCACGCACCTGCTGCAGCAGAGAGTTGCTCCATGCAGGCAGGTTTAGTTTCAACCAGAGTCAAAGGTGGTTTGTAACTGAAGCAGGAGCAAGCAGCTTCCACTGCTCGTGTCACGACTGAACTCATGTCAATGTCACACAGGAACAGCTGCTAATCAAAACTACATCACTGACATTGACATTGTCATTGTCAGTAAAATGTGGAACTGAGCTCCCAGGAAAAATCCTAGCACTGTTTAAGTCGATCAGAAAGTTCAGTAGGAATCTGTGGCTCCAGTTTGCTTTGTGAAGAAACAGTCCTGCCATTATTCTGCTGTTTGATAAGCCTATTGAGCCAAGATAGGCTTACACTAGTGATGAATTACCTATGTTAACATTAACATGGTTTAGAAACTACTATTTGTAAATAACAAGCTTCTCCATCCTGTATCTTACAGAGCAAATTTACCCCAGGAAACTACAGAATGGGACCTCAGGGGTGTGTGAGGATACACAGTGTTACAAATGAGATCTGTGGGATTTGGGTTCTTCCAGAGTCTGTGGGCACACCTGGGGTTCCTACAATCAAGTATCTAAATCTTCCCCTCCTGTTTCCCGGAGGAACCTAAGGAATGCAAGGCCCTAAGTAGAACTGTGTGTAACACTGTTGACATACAGAGCTAAAAACTGGCTGTGGTAACTTCCAGCTCTGTTTCACCTCCCCACAAGCAATAACATAACTTGTGCTCCTCTTCCATTCCTGCTTTTTCTATTTTTTACTGCTCACAGCTAGCATTAATTCCCTCAAAGCAGCTGGTCTGTGTTTTCTCTAAATCACTAAAGGAAAATATCCACAAATAATGCACATGAATAAAACTGCTTCTTGTCATTACATTTGGTTTTTCATTACATATTTTTCTGTTTCACTATGCTAGAATCTGAATTTCCATTCCTGCAGCTTCTCTGTCCAAATTTGTTCTTCATTCTCTCCTTCTAATGACCAGACTTCTGCAGTTGGAAACATACTGTCCAGCTGTTTGTTCCAAAAGTGCTTAATCCCTGCTGCACCTGCTACAGCTTTTAGCATTAAAATTAATTTCTTAACAAGAGGTAAAACATTTATTTTTTTATGCTTGCAACATTTCTCTTTACATAAGAACCAGAATTTAATATTCCAGTCGTGGGTAATAATATCTGAAAGACATTGCTTCGGTAAGATCTTAAATATGGGCCAATAGGGTATAAATTATAATATACAAACACATAATCTAGTGGATTTATTGTCAGGACCAAAAGAAACAAGACTCTAAGAATGTACATTTGGGAGATGAATAAGACATTCTCTGTTTGCCACTAGGATTGAGGTCAATAATATCCACTTTAAAGCAATTAACCCAGCAGGATAAGTGACGTGAAAATTATCATGCTGAAAGGCTAATGGGCTATTAAATCCATCTTGCTTCACCACTGATGGGCACACAGAATTAATCCTGGGATTAGGTATATCGGATGGGATAAACTGCTACCTCACTTCATATTTGTATGTGAAGGGTTTCCTGAAAATGCTAGCAAAGAACACAGCCACAACATTCACTGATGTGCTCCACTCAAGGTTCAGTCCACTGAGCAGAAATTAATGTGTCTGTGCCTGGCCTTATTCAAGCAGTAGCTTTTTGTTAATGAATAGATACGTTTTGGTAAGAGATCAGAACAAGAGAAAGTCATAGTAATGGTTATATAAATCATACTGCCTGTTGACAGTTATTTAAATCTGGACAATTCAGTGCAAGAAAATGGTCAGACAAATATGATTGAATTACAACATTATCTTTACTTGCAATGCCATTTCCCTTGGACATTTCCTACCCACTGCTATGGCATTAATGTAGTAAGAAAAGGTAAATGATGGAAAGCCCTGCCTTTACCCTTAACAGCTGTGAATAAGAAACTGACCTCACATAAAGAGACAGTCTCATCAGCTTGGGATTTTTGTAATTTTTGTAATGAACAAGTTAGTGGTCTGTATTGTTTTCATCTCATCTTTTATTTGTGTGAAATACACCTAATTCATTTGGAGCAATATGGGGTAGGAGATGGTTTTCAGTCACCATATGATTCTCTTCCTGCTTTCTAGATTGGCCAGTGATGTTGAAAGGTTATCAATATTTCAGCCTTGACCCTTTATTTGACACAGTTCTTGAATTCCATCGTGCCTTGAGTGCACAAGATCATATTCCAGTTTGTAATCACAGACTAGGCAGTGGAAAGAACATGCCTATATACAGTTGCAGTGAAGGCAAAATATCTGTCATAGGAATGCATATCTTGTATGCAAGGCAAATGTATTTAATTTTTATGATCATCTTTACAGTACATTTTTAGAGAATGTGCCAATGTTTCTATTACTGTTTTTTGTTTTATACTGGTTTATCATTAGTCTATAAAACCCTGTAGTTGAATGATGCTTTGTAAGCTGTCACAGAAGTTTTGGTAAAATGATTGTTTCATGCATTCTTTCAGAGGGGAGAGTGGAACCCTTCAAACCACAGAGTACATTCATACTTGATCCTGTTACAGCAATAGAAATACAAGGGTAAGTCATATAATATTTTATATTTGCTGGAACATCCCACAGGAATGTTGGCAATGCACAAGGCAGCCCAGAGTCTATGGGTAGAAGAAAAGTTGTGGAACTGATATGAACAAAACAACAAGGATTGAAAAACCCCATATTTAGGACACAAATGTGAAAGACAGAACTCAATGGCGGTAAGACAGTTCAACTCTTCAACTCCTTTAGTTCTAAATTAGAAGAGGGAGACAGAATTTAAACAGACATCTAAACCCCCACAGCTTCTGCAGTATTTGGCTACATGAAGTACTGAACCAGGAAATGCTCTCCCAGCTCTCTGAGCAGGAACAACTTAATTTTCACATTAAACTTTAAAGACTTAAGTTATTTCTTGACCTATAAATGAGATTTGTATTTAAAGCCCAATGTATTTTGAAGTTCAGTTCTTCAGTACCATTTCCACTTGATGATGAGCATTTCCTGCCTGTTTTCTGTAAAACTCCCATGGGAGTGAAGAGAGGCCTTTGTTGCTTTGCACTAATGAATTTAAATTATTGATTAGTCAGTCTAATTTGTGGAAGCTGCTATTGGTTAGTGCTGTCTTAGAAGTGCCTTAGATTGGGCAAAAAGAAATAATTTCACACAGATCTTCAGTGAGGGAAAGACTATTAAAATAGATAGGAGAAACAGCATATTCAGCCAGTGTTCTTCTATTTGCCCACACTTGACAAAACTAACATATTCTCCTTCATACTTCCTTAGAATTTTATTTATTTTAATAAACATTACTTGAGGGCTGATTTGGGAAACACTAGAGTAGAATTAACTGTTCTGAGCAGACATCTTTCAGTGCTCATGGTAACCCTGAACCAGTCTAAAACTGGAATCTAGAAAACAGATCCATAACTTTCCAATTCTCTAAGCAACCTGATTATATAAAGAATGAAAAAGGACAAAAAGAAAGAAAAAAGGTGCAGAGTCACAGTTCCCAAGACAAGTCACAAAATACCTGTCATGCACTGCATGATCTGAAACACTGGGATTGTAAATCAGTGACTCCAATGGAGCAATGTTCGAGTCTTGCCTGATAAACAAAGTTTTGTACACTCCACTGCACAAAGCAATGAATATAACAAGTGTCAGAATAGCTAAACATCATTGAAACACCCATTTGGACCTGAAATGGGATGAAAAAGAACAATATCTTCGAGTTAAAAAATGGAGTTAAAAAATGGACATAACAAAAGAGGGAAATACAGGAAACAGCTTTTTGATGTCAGACACTCAACTAGAAGAATACAGAACATAATCTCTGTCATGTAAATATGGGAAAATTAGGTTTTGCAGTCAGTCCATTTCTGAAAGAAAATATTTTAAAGGACAACTACAAAAAGAAAACCAATTCTATTAACTTTAATGTAATGTTTCTCACTACTGTAATTTTAAAATCTGAGACGCTGTCACCAAGATTTTTTCCATTAATCTTTGAGAATTTGTCTCATTCAAACTGAAGAGAGAAAGGCTTTATGACTGGTAGCAATAACAGATAAAAGTAAAAGCACTAACAGGATGCACAACAGACAAAAAGATCCCCAGAGAATGTAGCACAGGCTCCTGCAGCTGCACTGAGTGGATATGGATAATCCCTGGTAGCTGCAAATACCCTCTTAGGGGAGGTTTTCTGCAGGAGAAGCCTAATCTCAATCCATACATAGGAAAAACAATACCAAACCTAATAATGGCTTAGCACTTTCTCTCCATGTCATTTTCTTCAGAAGTACAAAACAAACCTTCAAATTGTTGTTTAGAATAACTGGTTTAACAAGAAAAATTAATCCCCTGACACTCAGGCCTCCTGTACCTTCTCTGTACAGCAAGAGCACCTGCAGTGTCTTGCCTTGAACTGTGTTTAACACTGCAAGCCATACTTGTAGTTACAAACAGCTGTGAAAAAATTAAGATTTCTTTCAAGAATGCATTCTCTGCTGAAGTGGCAATGACAGACACGTCTCTTGGAAACAATGTGTGGGAATTTCAACTGAGAAGGTTGGTTTTGAAAGCATTTGTCAATTAGAAAAACTCTCTTTTAACCAGGAGATAAAAAAGAAAAATGCTTATCTTCATGTGACTTAACCAAAATATCTTGACATGAAAAAGAAGCATTTTTCATTACGTGACAGGAATATTTAATATTTACTAGCTACATGTTTAAATAAATTTTTAAAAATTTGAAAAACAACAGAACAAAAACCCAACAATGAAACAACCACCAGAAACAAATGAATAGTCAATGGCGTGTTGTGCACAGTAACATTCCATGTACTGGGTTTTGGAAATGGGGAAAGAGTAAGTGTTCAGAACTTTATCACAGCCTGAACAAAACAAAACCTTGGTGTGGATTGTGGGCAGCAAGAGAATTAATAAATACTCTGAAGCAGCACAGTGAATGAAAAAGTTGGGATAACAGCAGGAGAAATTAGCAGTGTTTTACTGACATAAACAGAGACATTTGAGACATACACCCCTGATGTCCAAGAGATGTTATATAAATGGAAAAAAACCCTACCAGCAAGGTCCTCTGGGCTACCTTGGATAAGGAAAATTGGTGGGGAGAAGGAACCTGACAGTTAACAAATCATAACAAATATGGAAACAAAAATATTACAGAAGCTGTTAGGAAACCATAGTATTTCTTACAAAGTAAGACTTATAATCAAGTCTCTTGTAATTGTAGAGTTTGTTACCCTGTTAGTATAACTTTTCAGATCTCTCTTCTGAGTTTACCCTGACTTTCCTAAACTATCAAGGTCCACTTTATGAATACATAGAGGTTTTACATCCTGCTCCTTTTTGCAAGTGGTTGTTTCAGAGCCCAGGGCTTTACTAATAAAGGTCCAGCTCTGCAATTGTTACAGTTTGATGTGTTCATAGCCAGCTTATAAATACTGCTCTGAAACCTTCAGGTCCTTGTCCCCCCCTGCACGTTCCTCTGTGGCACAGATATCTGCCCAGCTGCCATGGGGACACGTGCAGGCAGGAGATAGAGGGGATGGAGCAGCTTTGTGCATTGCTGCACTACAGCTTTGCTGATTAGGAGTGTACACACTCAAAACAGAACTAATTTAAGCAAAGCAACAATTGACAGAGAAAGGTTTCACAGTAATTATTGAAAAGTTTTCATTCATACTGACCTAGGCATTTGCCAGGGTAAACTCCTTTTACACTCCTGGACAGAGATCACTGTTCAAACCCACCTGCCAAAAGGCTTAGCACTTCCTATATTTTCTCATTAGAAACAGTCAGTGAATGTTCAGAGCACTTGTGTTTTGTTTCTTTGCTGCAGCCCCCCAGCATTGCCAGGCAATGCCCACAATTGCCCTCGGTGCTCCAGACAACCAGTATCGTCCCCTTATATAATGAAATCCAAATAACCATTTGTCACAGCTCCTTGGAATAACATCTTCATGTTAAATGATGTACTGTTATGCTCCAAAACTGGAAATTATCTTGAAGCATAAAATTATTCCTTGCAGGCTTCAAAAATTAGCTAGTAAGAGTCAGATAGCTCAGCAGTGTATACTGTCACTAACAACAAATTCTTTCTGCAGCAGGGGGAGTTTTCTCTAAAGGAAAATTTCAAAACTTATTCCAGATTTTATCAAACTTTATTATTTTTGTTGTTATCATTTAATCCCTGATGCTTTTGGCTACTAGGAAATGATGAGTATAGTACTCCAATCAAGGGAAAAAAAATGTTCAAACTTCTTTTTAAATAGTCTGTTTTTATATATGAGATCAACCAAATTCAACCTGATCCATGATCATCTCTTAAACACTTGATCTTACAGCTGAGCTTGCAGGGTGCAGTTGAAATAACCAATTAGGAACTAATTGGTTTGAAAGGAAACTTTCAAAGAAATAAACTATGAAATAAATGACCTAATTCTGAAACCTGGGAATAATCATCAGTTTGCTTCTGTGCTTCTGTTCATGGTCTAGATTTCCATGAACTTCAGCAGGCTGCCTGCTGGTCATGCAGCACAGAGCCTGAATCAAAGAAACCCTCGCAAAGCTCACTTGGCCATCGTGCCTGCAGTCACAGGACACTGTCAGAGCAGATTCCCAGCAGCTGGGAAAAAAAATGTGCAATGCTGTGGGGCTGAAGTGAAACTGGGTGGGTGTGGGCATCTAAGTTCCTTCTAAAGTAATCAGAGCAGCAGTAGAAGCAATAATGAATTGCCATGGGGGGATCTGCTAAGTGTCAATATGAATGTCATCTTTTTTCTTCTCCAATTGTTGTCTCATTGCCTGATGGCCACAGGTTGTTGGAAACTGCCTGACTGAAAACATGCTGAAATAGCATCACATGATATTTGAGGTAGGAATTAAATATTTAACATATATCTTTACTGCAAAAGAAACATGAAAGAAAACTGAACTGTGCTCTTATATTATAAACAGAAAATGACAGGGAAACAATTCAAATCTAAACCCATCACCTCCCTAGTAATGAAAACCTAATCAAATTATAAAGTAGCTCTCCCAAGCTCATTGCCATAGTTGTTGCTCAATCAGAAGGTATGTGTAATAGAATAGGAAACCTTCTGACACACTTTTAGATTAGGCTACTGTGTTTTTCCTGATGGACTACTATAAACATTTCCACTTTCCATCACTTGAAATTAAAGAGAATAAATTCCATTAACTTTCAACTAGCTCAACTACTGAAGCCATTTTCTGTCTGGACTCTTTTCCTTCTTAAACATTCTCTGATGCTGGACTGATTTTCACAAATTGTTTTGTTCTGTTGTCATCCTAAACACCTTTTTGCCAGTAACTTGGAGAATAAAGCTGTGCCTCCTAGTGCTACTGAAATAACCACTAAAGTAACTGGAGTTCTTTATTTAACCACCAGAACTTTTAGACAAATCCTTGCCCTCTGATGGTGGGAATGCTTCCCCTGGTTAATCCTCCTCTAACATGACTAATTCTGTGACACTTCCTTAGTTTCAACAGTATTTTCTTAATTTTGCAGAACTGCCTCTGTGGAGGAAATACTCCACAAGAACAGGTTTCAGAATGCTATCTTTGAACTCCAATTACTCTGAATTTTCTCTCATAGGTTTAGGTCTAGTGTAGGCAGTGGAGCTCCACCTGTGTGTTTCCTGCAGCCACACTGATTTTTCATTCCACTTGGCTTCATTGTTTGACCTGGCAATATCCCCTGCATTACCTCAGAGATATTCATCCCAAATCTGGATACATCCCCCAAATCTGCTGTCTCAGCATGGCAGTGGGTTTCCCCTCACTCACTACCTGCTGTGTGGCACCATTCTCTAGAAATGGTCAAATAAGTGAGAGCAGAACATTTTAAAACTTCCAAACTTTGTGACTTCAGAAACTGATATCCTGCACCAGTCACGAGTATTTCATTTCTCCCTTCTCTAAGGTTGAAAATTTGCCAGGGGCACTTTTCCTCCCCACCCAAGTACAGCCTACAAAAAGCCAAACAGATACACTGGCATTGACAAACTGAAGATTTGATTCAGTACCTGGCTAAATATGTGGGAATCATAAAACTACAGAACCTCTTGTCAGGAGCAAAGGATTACAGCTCACCATTGTCTACTGAAACAACTTGCATTAAAAAGTGTTAAGTTTTTTGAAGGCAGATATTAAAATATTGTGTCAGAACTTTTTTTTTTTTGCAAGTTGCATATTTTTAGTATTCGGAAATGCTACATAAACATTGGCCAGGTAATTTAAATTACTACTATAAAAAGCATTTTTAATAGAAATAGTTACTTACTGATGAAAATTATTTTGGTTTCCTATATAAAGTAACAAAATCAGGTGCTTTAAACCAAAATGGTGCCTTCAGGAAAAAGAGTATTAAACTAAAAGAGTCAGGTAACAACTTACCTAAAAATGTTACTCAAGTTAGAAATACAAATGTTGCTCTGATTTATATAAGCATTCCAGACTAAAGGAAAACACAGGACTGCAGAACTATTGAGATATCCCTTAAAGGGGAGCCCTGAAGCATGTTCAACACTCAAAGAAATTTTAATCTCATTGCAATTAAATGTAAAATTCCTCCAACATCAATAAAATCAAGATTTCTTCTGATAAAGAACATTGGTATAAGAATAAGTGAGCACAACTGGCAATGAACAGTTCCAGAGGTAAAGAATAAATTTTAATTTCCATATCAGAAAAGCGAGGTTCTGTAATTGTTTCCAGCTGTAGCAACAGGAGCAACAGATTTACTGTGTCCAAAATTAACATGTTTGATTATAAACCTGTAAGTTCAAGAGCACAGTCCCCAGCACAGCTGCCACAGACTGGCAGAAACATTACACTTATTACACAGAAATAGACAGGGATGATGTTTACCTTCTCCCTAGAGGTAACCTTTTCCCAAGGAAGAGCAGCCCAGTTTTTATGTGCACCACGAAGAGCTGCATTGCAGTGTGCCTGTGATTTAGGAATCACCAAGTGCCTTCAATAATGCTCTGATTCTGTCACACAGAGCAGCTGTTCCCACTCTGCAGCCTCAAACTACAGCAGGGGCTATTTACTGACCAACTGGTGAGCCCTGGATCTTTAGTTTCTTAGGCAAGCTGAAAAGGCAAAAATGCAAAACTAGTGCCATTACATCTGGGGAATTGATTTAGAAAGAAAAAAACCAATCTGTCCTTGTTGAGAAGTGTTTGCTTCTCAACACTAAATGCATCTCTCAATATTAAACTTCAAAGCTCTGATGTAACAGAACCCAAATAGTTCAGAGCCTCTTTAAAGTTACCACAGCACTCAGTAAAGTTAAGGACAAGGGAAAGTAGGGCTCTTCTTATGTTTGTGTACTGCATCATCCCCTCCCTCTGCCCTGCAAAACACAATGACAACGCATCTTTTGATGTTGTGAATTCTTCATGGCTTTGTATAGCAGCATAACACCAGAGCACCTCATTTAAATTTTTGATTTATCATATAATCCAAGAGATTGTTATAAGAAGTAAAAAAATAATTGTCATAAACCAGTAAAAGCTTTAACTTTTCACCAGCAACTTCAAACTCTGAATTAACACCGAGATAACTGTGAAATGATTGTGTGTTCATCTTCTGCCTTTAAGTCACAGCAACAATTCACACAAGAATTATTCCTGGACTTTATTTTGTTGTTGTTAAGAGAAAACTGAAGCCAAACATCTGGTTATTGTAACCAGAAGCTGCATCTGAAAGCAAGAAGACAGAACTGGGTGTTCAGTCACATCACTGAACTGCTGAGACACAGGAGCAAAGGCACAGAGAAGCAATGGAGCAGCTTCTGTTCCTGAGATCAGAAGCAACTTAACAGTGCATGAAAGCATATTGTGAAACATTTTCTCCAATTACTTAGCTGCTACCAATAGAATACAACTTCTCTCACCTTCCTCAAAATAAAATTACTTCTACAACACTTGAAAAAAAAGACAGGATGTAGATGACAGAAACAGAGTAATCCAAGACCATTCACATACTGGATTTACCTAACATTTAGAGAAAAAGCAAGTCTAGGTTACTAGTGTTTCCTACTGTTTAGTGAGTTTACAAATGTAATTTTTGTAACAATAATCTAGTTCTTCAATGGGTTGCAAGAATAAAATGTCATGTTTCCTTCCTGTCAGTCATTATGGACAGTCTGCTCAATCTGTTGTCTTTTGAAAGATAAATAAAATGTGACTGAGAAAGGAACAACTACAGGGGGACATAAATGCACTTGTACTCAGCACCAATGCAAGCAGCTCACAAAGCACTTGTCAGACAAAACTGCCATGGAATTTCATGAACAATATTTGTGAGCTGCCATTTTCACCACACTTTATAGCTAACTATTTATGTAGGTCTGACAAATCTTTTAACTATGCTATGGTTTATGGCTACTGATTCAAAAAACAAGGAAAAACTTTGGTAACCTGAAGTATGCAAATGATCCCACTAGCACAGCTGTAGATCCTGAAATACATGTTGAGTGTCAGAAATTAAGGCACAGATATCACATAAAATGCTTTTTTGATCTTTAGAAATGTGAAAATTGGACATTTTCTTACAAAAACTCCTGTTTCAGTCAACACCTCTATAAGAACCCAGTCCTTTCTTTCCATGTCCCCAAATTGTCTTTTCATTTGGTCTTAATACATTCCATTTGTGTGCCACACAGTAAACTGATTTATCTTGCATCACTCATCTTTTACCAGCACAGTATTCCACTTCTCCTAGGACTTATGCTCACATTCCAAACTATAAAGCCACAGGAAGGAGATCTTGTTTTCAAAGGTAAACTGACTGAAATTTGCTTCTCCATCTCAAAATGCATAAATAAGTATATAAAAGCAGTAGGTAACTTGGGCTGTAAAAAATCCTCCTTCACTATTGTCATTTTAAAATAGGTAAAGAGCAATAACCTCACCTGGAAACTAAAAATAGCATGAGTAATTTTACCATCTTTTCACATTTTGCTCTTATTCCCCTGGAATATAGTGACCTTATTGGCTTTGCTTATGTAAGTGGTAATGGATTGCCTAGCTGGAATTTTTCGTTTAACAGCAGCAATTTTGTGCATATTTTCTGCTGGGCTGATCTTTCTGCCCTCCTTTTTGCACTCCAGCCCTCCCTGGTGTGCCCTCTCAGCCAGGGGCAGCAGGAGCTCTCACTGCTCTGCAGCCACAGTTCCACACTGGGCAGATGCAGGGCACTGAGTGCTGGAGACACCCAGGGTCACACACAGACTCCTCCTGCTCACACCAATGAATCTCTTTCCACTGGGTTGGTACAGCCAGCACTCACTGTCACAGCACAGGACCTTTGGCTGCCAAGTGTCCTTCCCTAAATCCATCTTGTGGGCCAAAGGCAAAGGATGTGTTGTGAGGACAGCACTATCAAACATGGATCAGTGGCCATCAGCCTGATTCTCCCCCTCCTTAGTGAAGGCACTTTCATTTACCTGGTGTCTTCCTGTGCAATCAGTGCTCACAATGGGACAAAGCAGGAAACACTGCTGAACATCCAGCTTCTTGGTCCTACATCCAGCTTCTTCCTTGCAGGGCTCAGACAAGTTTGTAATAGATGCTCACTCCTTTTTTAAGAAAATTATTCCAAAATAGCTGCAGTTCTCACACATCTGTTGCCCTCTGGCAGACATGCTGAGTTTCTGACATCTAACAGAAATATCATGCAGGTACCTAAATTATTCCAAAGTGTCCTTCCATACATTTGGAGTTACACTAAAACAGCTACAGATGTTGCAAACAAGACAAACACTGATTTCACTGAATCCAATACTTCTATCATGGGACTGTTTAAATGAAAGAACATGGACTAAACAGAAAAGGTACCAAAAAGAAAAAAAAGAGAAAAAAAGAAAAAGCTTATAGCCTATGATGAAATCATGTTCTCCAATTTCTTTAGGTTCAGGCCTTCATGATCCTAATTTTCACCTATTTCTCATTTTGCAGCAGAGGCATTTCTACAAGTTTTAAAAATCTTTCAGAGCGTGGTCCAACAATAAAAACCAATGTGCACGGCAAATAAAATTTGGATGAAAGCAGTGAGACCTCAGAGTTTGAATCCCCAACAGTGTCAGGATCATCATCACACCTGATGTTTTCAAAAAGTGAAGGACACATTGATCCAGATCCAATCCAAAGGCTGATGTAACATATGTTAATTCAACTCAGCTGATTACAAATCCTCTCCAAACAATCTCTGAGAAAGCATTCATGAAAGCTGTTTCTGTACAGTGAGACTTTGTCACACGTTATTAAACATCACTAGAGATGGTCTCCTGTGATGCACAGCAAAACTTCTGAGCCAAAAGGCAAAAATTCAGATTAAGGGCACTTCTTTTACATCCAGGAAAATGAGCAAACCTTAAATATTGTGCAAAAGGAAAAGACTTTATTTAACACCATACATGACTCTGAAGTTTCACGCACTGAAGACCAGAAAAACAAACTGTATTTTGCCTTTCCAAATACACCTAGATTCAACATGGAAGTCATTGATTTTTAAGATACACCAGAAATGTCTTTTAGCATCTAGTTACTGCTGATTGCCTTTTCCTTGTTTGTTTCCTTTTCAGCTGCCAATTCTTGTTTGGGTTTGGAGTAATCCCAAGGTCTCCTGTTCTCTGTGTACCCATAGAGCTTCCGCAGTGCCACTCGTGCAGCCTCCTCCTCTGCAGCCAGCAGTGTTTCACCAGGGCCTTCAGCTAACATCTTCTTATCACTTGGGGAAGAAAACCAAAGTTACAACCATGAAAAACCAAAGTTTCCATCATAAAACCCTGAGCACTGCTGTGTACTGTCAATAAAATAGATTGGTTTTTCTCCAATGTCTGTGAACACTGACTTTTATATACACACAATGGAAACATTTCTGTTGGTCTTTCCTGCAAAGGTAAGAAATTGTATATTCAGTAATGGAAACTCAGATCAGAAATGTGTCCATTTCCTGGGAGAACACCACTGTTCATTTAGGTTCCTAACACAGCACTGATTCTTTACAGCATTCAATTTGTCAGCCCTGATAAAAATACGCAAATTTGTTACCCTGGTTAGCTTAAACAGGAACTGAAGTGCTTTTGTCTTTTCTCCTCCCCTGGTAAGGAAGTATTTCAAACTGCTTCAAAAGGACTGAGAAGCTCTCTCTGTTGTGAATTATGTGCTCATGTCTGTTTAACAGTTCATGAAGGGACACCAGGGATTCCTGAAGAGAAACAATCAAAGTTCCCTTCTTTTTTATAAGATACATTTTATAGGGGACAGAAACCAAAGCAGGGTAAAGCAGAACAAGTCAAGGCATGTGTTCATCTGCAGCTCCTTTAGGAGAGCAGCAGTGATGTGGATTCTGTCCTGCCCCACAGGAGCACTGTCACTGCTGGGCACTGACCACACCTGACACAAATGCACCAGGGACAGCTGGCACTTCCTAAGAGCCTGGACACAGACACTCCTATGGGCCAGTTTACAGCGCTGCTGATTTTCAAACTTAAAAGCTTCTCTGGAACTTAATGAGTCTCTCTCCAACTCACTCCCCTGATGTCTCTTTATGCTTGCCTAAGCCCTGGATACAGCTGTGGTCCATCCAAAGCCATGCAGTTATGCTGTTCCCAAAGTTCCTGTGTCAGATCACTCAGAACACACCCAGGCCCTTTGGTGCACCCTGTTTAGCCTCTGGAGCCCTTAGTCAGAGACTGTGTATGTATCATGACAGCAAGCTATGGCCAATGCTTAAATGGCTCATTGTATATGGAACTTACTATCACATTTCTTTTCTGGAACAACCTGACCAAAAAGCATGAGTAGAAAAGTAAAAGACCATCTTCCCTCCTTCTCACTCCTCCAATTAAAGCCATTTAACTTTAGATTAATATTGCACTAACCAGTACAACCCAACAAAGTAGACTGGCAGGACTGTGCTGACTCCCAGCTGCCTGGTAATTCTTGGTTCTGGAGCAGAGATATTCCTCTTGGTCAGTTCTTCCAGCAGTAAGCCCATAGGATTTACAACTTCCCAGATCTCAAACAGATCTTTTCCAATCAGCTGCGGAATAAAAAAGTCCTAAACAAGAAAATTTAGAAGTTACAATTAATGGCTTGAGATTCTGGTGTCTCCTAATGAAAATACAGTGTGAAGAGACAATAACTGACAGTGAATTGCTGAAATGAATGATAAAGCTGCCTCAGTGCCCCATCCCAGTGCTCGTGATTGTGGTGTAGCCACCGACAGACTTGTGCCCGGGGCAAAGTCAGCCCCAGACCCAGAGCAGGGACAGCTCCAGCCCGAGGGACAAGCTGTGGCAGCAGAGGAGCTGGGGCAATACCTGGGAATGTGCAAACCCACGGGTCCTTCACCTGTTGGGATCACTCTCTTGTCTGTGAGAGCTCCTTGTTCTTACAGACACCTCTCAATGCTCTTGTACCAGGAAAAACATTTTAACAAACACTTCCCCATGGCAAAACTAATAATAAGTGAAAAGGATGACAAACAACAATACCTGCTAAAACTACTTGGTCCCACTGAATTTCAATCAAACATTTTTGTACAAAATATCTTCAGGGGCTTGCACTCCTACATGCAAAATCTATGAATTCATCTGTGTTTATATAAAATGGAGCTTTTTTAAATTGAAGATAAATGAAATCTCACATGGAATCATTTCATTATCTGATAATATAGTGCATGGACTATAATGCTTTCCCTTACCAACTTTCAGCAAATATTAATATCACCATCATAATCCAGAAGTGTATGATTTCATGTACTTGATCAGCCTTCTTAATGAAAAACCCCCCAACAAAATTCCCAACCCCCAAACCCCAGATGATCACCACCACACCAGATATCATCGGTAAATTGTCTTGTTACAGGTATTGTCAAACTTCTGCCAACCTCCCTGGATCTCTCCCCATCCAGGTACAGACCAGCAGTCATTGAACCTACCCTGACAAAGATCCCGGTTCTCTCGGGCCCGCTGCTTTCCAGCAGGGCTCCTATCACAGCGAGGAACGTCCTCTGCAGCACGTCTGGAGGGGCAGGAAAATCCCTGCAGAGCGCCAGGTCCTGTATGGACAGGTTTTGAGCCACATAAGAGACAAGTTCGCGACTGGTCAGAAAATTAACCAGTGCTTCTACGCCCTTTGCAGGTAACTCTGGGTAGGCGCCTTCAAAGCATCGCGCCAGGTACGCGCGGGCGAAGCGCAGCCCTCGCTCCGCAAGGCCGGTGTTGTCCTGCAGCTGAAGAGCGACCGCGTCCTTGTCCAGCCCCAGCTGCCGGCGCCTCGCCTCCTCGCTCTCGATGTAGCAGGGGTTAACAAACGCAGTCTTGAGAAGGTCCAGGGCGAAGTTTTCCTGCACCCGGTGGCTGAAGGCCTGGATCTCCGCGTGGTAATCCCAGTTGGGCTTCTCGGACCTGCGGGCGCGGGAAGGGAACCAGCTCAGGAACGGAACGCGTTACCCGCCCCACGCCTTTCGAAAGGGCACGAGAAACGAGATTGAGCTTGAACACCAAACCCAGTATTTAAATCCCTGGGGTCGGTTCCGCACCCCCGTCTGCCTGCCCCGTTCAACCCGGACTATGCCAACCTGCGGAGCTCAACCCATTCTGCTCCAAAGCGTGAGCAGACGGGGCCTAAACGTTCTGATTTTCCCCTTTTTGAGGCCGTCGCACCCCTTCTCCAAGTCCCGCCCGCCTCTCCCGCCGCTCACCGCCGCTGCGGAGGCGCCTGCAGCCGCTGCAGCTCCTGGTACGCCCGGAGCCAGCGCTTCTTTTCGGGGGGCGGCGCGGTGCTGAACGCGGTGCCGAGCCCGGTGCCCCGCCCGGCCCCGGCCAGGAGCGGCCGCGCCGCCCGCAGGAGCAGCCGCGCGGCCATGGCGGGTGCGGGCAGGGGCGGCTCCGCCCCGCGGCTTCCGGGCGGAAGCGCTCCCGGCCGGGGCGGCGGAACCGGGCCCGGGCTCTGCGGCCCCCGCCGGGCACGCCTGGACCCGGGGACACGGCCAAGGGCAGGAGCGGGGCAGCTGCAGCGCCAGCTGCAGAGACCCTCGGGATGGGCGCCCGGAGCTGGCAGCGGTTCCGGAGCCGCCCCGTGATGTGACCCCTGCGGAGCTCGCAGCGGGTCCCGGGGCTGTGGCGCTCACCGAACGTGTCCCACGCGCTGTCCCTTAGGTGGCGGTATTTAAAAATTTTTTTTTTGAGTTCCATTCCCACGTGCAAGACAAAGTCCGGTTTTGTGCACTTAAAAGAAGCTTTATTTTTGACTATCGCCTATACAGTTCTTTGTACATCTCTCAGCCCTCATTTGCACCATCAGAGTTCATACAGTACACCTTCAATGCAAAGGTCATGGTATAAAACTCATGAAAATGCAGAAAATGTGCAAAGCAGGCCTGGCCCTTTTTGTCGTCTTTACTAAAAGACAAAGGCACACGCTTCAACATTCACGGTAAGAAAACATGCACAGCACACGCCCCGATGTAGTCACGGAACACAGTAAACAAAGCTCAGAAAGAACAAACGCCACAGCCCTGTGGAAGCCAAGGAAGCAGAACAGCAGCCCGTTCAGCAGTGCAACAGCCACACACCGAGCCCAGTCTGACTCCACAGCACAGGAAACGGATTGAGAGCAGCATTCCTGCAGGCACTCGCAGTACTTGTATCAAAATCATCAGGCGTTCTCATGCTGCTGCTCCCGGGGTCCCCTGTCCTTACCCGGGCACGGTCCCCGGGCCCGTGCGCACCGCCCTGGGTCCCACTGTGCACGGGCAGCCCTGGCACTGGACTGGGGCTCTGCACTGCGGGAGGAGCGAGGACAGCGCTGAAACAGAGCCCGGCTCCTTCTCTGCAGCCGCCGTGCTTCAGCAGCTCTTCACCCCGCTGTGCCCCTCTACAGCCCCCAAAGGGCCCTGCACAGGGCTCTGGGTCCCGCTGTGCTGAGGAAGGAAGGCTCTCTCTGGAGCAGCGCTGAGGTGTCACTGCCGGTCTCGGGCACACGGGCACGGTGAGTTGCTCTGTACGCCCCGGGGAAGGAGCTGCGGCTGCTGCAGCCGTGCCAGGGCCATGGAGCCGCCAGCCTGCAGGGAGCTGTCACCCCTGTGACAGCATCGACCAAACCAGGCCGAGGCCGAGCGGGGGATGGTTAAACTGACCCCGGGATCAGGGCACCCCAGGCTGGCCCCCATCCCCCGCACACAGCCTGACACCAGGCCACAACCCCAGCGGTGGCAGCCTGCACTGCGCTGTCACATGCCCGCCTGCTGCTTTGGAGGTAACTACTTACATCAAAGACTAATAGTTCACATAAATTCTCAAATAAATTGTCTTCAAATTATATTAAACAATGGTTTGGGGTTGGGCATTTTTGAGAGAGTTTTATTAAAGATATTACACCAAAATCTTGTACTCCATAATATTTTGATCACTCACAAACTAACTTGCTTAAAAATGTAATTTATAGAAAAACATCTGCCAAATTAAACCTAAAAAAAATACATATTACACACTTCTGGACAATCTGCATGTTAGCAAAGAATTCGTTTTATTATTCAACCTGAACATATACCTAAACAAAGAACATACTCATGAAACAGGACACACTCCTTGATTATGGCACACCTCAAACTACTTGGACTAAAGGAAAACTAGTGCAATTGTTTAATTGCATCTAACAACAGAACAATAAAAATGACTTTGTATTCCTTTTGTTTTTTGTTCTTTTTTTTTCCAAACCCATTCCATTTGTTCTCTTCTCTCCTCAACACAACCTCCAGTGGTTAGTCCTGGAGAGCACTGACATTGCATGAAGCAGATTCCCCATGGGCTGGTCCATGTTACACAGAAGCATGCAAAGGAGGATACTGCAGCATTTGCAATGCAAATCTATTAAATACGTTATAAATGAACAAGGTGTCCCTTTAACACTGCAATTCTAGAGCCTTTATCTGTGGTGGAAGTTTCCAGTGTATTCATTATAAAACAGCATACAATCAGAAACAAACAAGGAATTTTGCAAATTGTTTGTGTTTGCAGCTAGTAAATCTTTCTGAGAGCTGTGTCTAGCGCCGAAACCAAAGCCAGCTATTGAGTAGCCAGAAAGCTACAGTAATGGAATACATGATCATTTCCCTCTTAGCACGCTCTTTGTTCTCTTCTTCCAGGAGCTGGAGACGGCGATTAAGTTTGATTATCTAAAAACAAATAAAGGCTTTTATTATTTCATTACAAGTTGCCACACTTTCTAGAAGCTTTTGAATAACCATGTAAAATTAGTATCTCAAACAGATGGATGTTAAACAGTTGATAATTTGACCTTCTCTCTTCAATCAGTAGTGATCAGATCCTGCAGTCCCTATTATTTAGGAGCAGAAACGGAATCAGATTCTGCAGACTCCCAGAACAGGACATGGTATGTGAGGGCAGTCCAGCAGGGGCACAGAGAGGAGCCCTTGCCTTGCCTGTTGGGGGTACCTTTGTAGTCATTGAGAAAACCTTCCCCATTTTACCACTACAGCTTTGTCCTAATGTTGTCACTACTGTGTTTTACATACCTGTCTTCTTAGGGAGGCAGCATCTACGACTGTCATGTCATCTGGGGTTCCCTCGAGCGTCGTTTCAAAGCTGGAGAGAGTGTATCTAGCAAATGAAGGACAGGGCTCAGCTGTGTCAGCCATGCAGATCAGCAAGTACCATATTTTATCAACATTCTAGCAGATTTATATTTTGGTGGTGATGGAGACAAGAATTAAAATTTCTTTTTGCAGCTGTTACAGAATTGCATTTCAATAGGATCCTAACTGAGTAAAGCACAAAGAGATATGAAGTGGGTTAGTGGTTGACTAAATTCAGGTTGATTGCTCTCCATACTTAAAATTCTCCACACAGACAAACCTCCTTCTAACACACAGTTCCTCAAAAGACCATTTCCAGTTAACTGATTCATGAAACACGAACATTGCCTGACCTAAAGTGCCAAAGCTGCAAGAGACCTGGCCAGAGTAGAAATAACCAGACTTGCAAAGTGTCTTATGCTCAGTACCTACTTCAATATCCAAAGAGGACACTTACTGAGATTAAGAACCTCAGTCACATTAATCTCTGTATTTCAGGCAGAGAATCTGGCAAACAAAGCCCAGTGCAGTCACTCACTGCTTGCTGAACTTTGTGTGCATTAGAAAGTTTGCTCCCAGAGCACTCTCAGTTTTCTGAATGCAGCAATTCAGAAAGAGCATTATTCCAACTCCAGGACAAGTTAAATAAATAAACAACATTTATTATCAGTTCAAAAGTGGCAGAAAGTCTTTACAGGTTTTTATTTTGATCATACAAGTGCTAGCTCTTAGCCAGATTTATTTCCAACTACTAAACAGGTAAAGCAGTTTCAGATCCTCCACCTACTCCTGAGCTTCTCACTTTGTGTCTTAAAACCTCCATTTCCAGTATCAGCTCACCCTGACTTCCATTCTCATGAGGACCTGTGTACAACTGCTGCAGACAGCTTAAATGGAGCAAAATAATGTCAAGGTTACTGAATTCCCAACAACAAATACACCTAAAAGAACATTAAGTATTTAATGACAGTTAATCTCAAACTAATAAGAATATAAGTAGAATTCATGGAGTTTGCAGAATGCCCTTAAGTGCAGAAACTGCTTTTGCATTTGCAGGTTCTCCCATCACTTTCCTGAAAGTTCTCTAGAATGCCCTCTGAAAACCAAAGAGATTTCTGACAAGGGTGTTTTTGTAGCTATTTTTTTTGTTACTAGTACATGGTAAAAAAAGTAGAAAATTCCACCAGATCTAAAGCACAGCTGTCCCTCACTCTCTCCTGGGAAAGGCAGGGAGGGTCAGCATTTCAAGGAGATGCACAAGGCTCCCTCCCAACTCACATAACAGTGTATGACAGCTGCTCCACAATTTCCAGACCTTCCAAAGTATTGAATCAAGAGGGTTACCAGCAAAAACCCCCTTGAGATCGCTCTTAGACCATTTCAGAAACTGATTCCTGAGTTAGAGAAGAATCTGTTTGAATCCAGTTTCTACTTACACCCAAATCTAACCTCCACTTCCATGAAAACACTGAAGTCTGAAAGGCAAACAGGAAAAATGGATGTGAAAGGACTGTTTTTCCCCATCATCCTGACCATGGGATTACGTGTCAATCTCTTACCCAGTTCCACTGAAATTATGTCAATCTGCCAAGACAATGGCAGTGAAGAGGCCTCCAGGTACAACCAACAATCACAGGCTGAGAGCACCTCCAAATTAGGTGAGGTAAGGCCAAATTTTCTAGTAAGCTCTCTATGAAATAGCAAATACTTGAACTATACAGCTCATGTAATGTAAGAGCCTCCTCTCAGACATTCACCTGAGGCAGAGTTCTGCAGCACATTGTATCTACCAGACAACTGAGATCTTGCAGGTGACTTGGATGGGGAAGGAATAAAGTCCTGAAATACCTCAAGAGCTGAGAGGCAGCATAAAAATGAGCACTGTGCTTTAAAATAACATTGCTGAGAAGAGGGAAATAGAAATCTGAATTTTAGAATTAGTGGATTGTGACTAACAAAAAATGCTCTTTACCTGGTGTTGTCATGATGAGGGTTAGAGGAGGTGGTAGCAGCTGACCCACCACGTAACATTGGCCTACAGCAGGATTTTG